>NC_041336.1:24925530-25225530 GCF_004354835.1 Perca flavescens
TGGTAAACTTAAAAAAAAAAAATCCTGTTTAGCACAGATACATGTAAACAGGAATATTAGTGGAATACTCACTTTCATTAGCCATGTAAACAGCTTAGTTGGAATATCATCTTTTTCGGAATTAGGGCAAAAAACTCAATATTATGTGCATATAAACAGTCAATGACAACACTAGCGTGGCCGACGCAGATGTCCAGGGTTCGACTCCGACATGTGACAATTTCCTGCATGTCTTCCCCCACTCTCTCCCCTTGCTCACCTAGCTGTCTATCAAAAATTAAAAGGCGGAAAAGCCCCAAAAAAATTATCTTAAAAAAATATATATGACAACACTAGCATGCTGATGTTCAGCAAGTATGATGCTAACAATGCGCCTCATTCACTAACCGTTCTTACGAAGAAATGTGTTCTTAAACACTTCTTACGCCCTTTTTACGAAGATTCTGGCATTCACTAATTTTTTCTTAACTTAGATTTGTTCTTAGCTAAGAACAAAATCTACGAACACTGAAAAGCACTCTTACGCACATTTGAGTGATGACAATTTGCTCCAAATGATTGGTTACTGCATTTTATTCAATTCTACAGTCATTTACAATGATAATATTGTACTGTAATGTATTTCTGATCATTTGTTGAAAAACAAAAATCATATTATGCAATTTACATCAGCAATTAAACTGATTAAATCCTGCGTTATTTGGTGATTGATCGCTATTTATAGGGCCAAAATGCAGTGGTAAAATGTAACAAAGTACAAATTCTTCATAACTGTACTTAAGTACATTTTTCACGTATCTGTACTTTACTTAAGTAGAATAAATAGTGCATAGCCTACTTTTGACTTTTACTTTGTTACATTTTGCAGCAATTATCTATTCTTTCTACTCCACTACATTTCTACAATGTTCCGTTACATTTTCTGATCAGTTTCCCCCCCCTGCCAAAACGTCTTCCTGACCGTCACACGTTTGTCTCACCAGTGAAGTTTGGTTGCCGTAGATACTGTATATATGGGTTGCCATAGATACTGTATATATGGGGCACCGCTGATCCAAGCCGGCTCTGGTGCTGCAGAACCCGGGCGCAGCACCACTGACCCTCGGTAATACAACCTCCGGTAAAAGTGAAAATGAAAACGTTTGTTTTTATTATTCCCGTTTTTAAATCAAAGTTGCCATCTGTTTCTCATCACAGCGTCGTTTACTCTTCCGCCAAGCTGCGTAAGACGCGTTCATATCTTATTTATTTGGCTGGACCTCTTCACATCTCCCCATTTGCGCTGCTTCACACACTTTATTTGCTTACTTGCATGGTTAAAGAAAATAAAATACATCCATTAATAAAACCAACCACATTCTGATTCCAACAACACATTTCTGTTTTATGCTGGTTAGGATAGGAAGTTTTTTTAAAAGCCAGGCTTTGTTTGTGGTTGTGGACACCTTCTACTTTTACTAAAGTAAATATGTCTCTGGATATTTGTACTTTTATTTAAGTACTGAGATTCAGTACTTCCTCCACCGCGGCTCCGACAATCTCTGAAAACCTGTCTCCGAGGAGGTGCACAGGAAGGGTCATGTCCTTATATGGGAATTTGCGGGGCGTTTTCTTATGCTAATTAGGAACAACTGGCACGCGCTTTCAGTTACGAAGACGTGGGATTCATCAATCCTAAGAACACAGATGCGAACAAATCTGCTGTTTAAGAACACGTCATGAATCAGACGTAGACTTTTCTTAGGAACCTTCTTAAGAACATATTTAAGAGAAAACTTAGGAAGATATTGGTGAATGAGGCCCATTGTTTCCATCTTAATTTAGGGTGTGACCATGCTAATATTTGCTAATTGGCAAATAAACACAAAGTCAACCTTAGGTTGAGGTCATTAGTTTTGCATGTATTGGTTATTAAAATATTGGATAAATTAAGTTTGACCTGATGGTGGTGCAAGGTAAAAATCATGGGATTGCCAACGTTATTACAATGCATCCTATTTGTCAAGACATTTCACTAAAAACACACAATATCAACCTCATGGTGATGTCGGGGCTGAACATGTTGCCACTAACTAAAAATGTTCACAAAACACAATCACTTGTTCCTTGACTCATGGCGTAACTTTTAAATTCAATTAAAATCGGTTTTGTCTTTAGAGGTTACACAGAATCTCCATGCCGGTATAAGTCTCTTCTGTACATAGCGGTAAGACAGTTAAGTCAGGTTCACGGAAGATTTGTTTTCTCTCCTTCTTGCCTCAAGGCAGCAGGAGACTAACTGAGTTTCTGCACTGTCTGTGTTCCCCCAATAGAAAAGGAAGCTTTTCATTTTCTGGCAAGGCTGTGTCTAGAGTAACCTTTTCACAACTTTGCTCATATTTATTCTTATAGTTTCTGGAATATGTCCAGAAAATACTGTATATATTTTTTTCTTTCTCCATCTTGTTTTATTGTGGCATAAGTAGAACTTGCAGACTGCTGTTAACTTTTCTACTCTTGCGCTATTAGTTTCTGCAGTCCTGTATGTACAATATGAGAGGAGGCTTCATGTTGCTTTTAGCAGATGAGCTGAGCTTTTGCCTACAATTACTTAAGTAGATATAACTTTGGTCCTCTTTGGGGGAAGCTAGTGGCACCCTTGTGTCAGTATGTATTTGTATACTCAGACATTCAGTGAACATCTCAATCAACTTACGGAGTTCAAACTTTCAACTTTCCTGCCTCTAAGGGCCGGATTTACGTACATGAAAGCACAGCTCAAATTTCATTCAATTTGCGCATGAATCTGCTTGTAATTAGCGCCTTATTCACTAAATCAGCAGATAATTACACAAATCGGTGACTGGGGCTGCCTTCGAGGCGCATTCTGTGAGCAAAGCAGATCAACTTTTCTCGTCTCCAGGGGTCCGTTTCAGAAAGCAGGTTTAGTGAAAACTATCGTTTTTCTTCCCAGTCTATCAGTTATGTAGCCTACATAACCTTATCTGTCCTCACATCACTAATGTCACCCATCGTGGACATGCTCTTACATCCCAGCAGATTCTTTGTGTCGCATTACGTTTTTTGCAAATGGCAGTTTTCTTTACAACATTGGTGATGCGGAGCATATTAGTAAAGCCACTGTATAGCAAAGCGCCATCAGAAGAATGTGACTCGCTCTGAAATGTTTTTTAAACGTTTTTGTAGTGTTCCCTGGACACAAACCAGTAAGAGCCATTAAAAAGGAGTTCCACAGTATTGCAGCTGAATGAAATAAAAGATTTGAAATAAAAGATTATGAATTATAATTCTGTTAATGATGGTGCTGCAGCCTCAGAATGGGATTAGTAAACCTAGGATTTTTTCGCCCGCAGGATTTCACCTAAATGAAATCGATTATAGGTTCAATACCATTTCACCAGTAATATTATACTTATGATTAAATATGATATTAATACACTATATTGGAACTTACGCATTTACTCTAGCAGCAATTTTCTCCCACGCAAATTCTCTTTTTTGCAGCAGCCCGTGTTGCTTTTTTTAACGAAATATATGTTCAAACTCGTACGTGTGCATGAGTATTTCTGCCGACCAGTTTCTTTGTGGTTGTTGCCATGGTGAATCGTAGTATCAGTGTTTCATTCATGCTGCCTTTTTATAGTGGTGGTACACGCGCTTAACTGAGTGAACCTACTCTGAGTTGATTGAACCAACTCAAATCAGCTGTTCTGGAACCGAAAACTCAGTTTTCCATCTCAAGGTAAATCAACTCAGAGTTCAGGGTTGGACTCAGGGCGTTTCCCAATCTGTGGTCTTCTAATGACTTGTGTTCTTGTGTCCCTGTGAAACATCATCTCGTGTTGCCAAAGTACTGTCCCAATACACAAGTTCCCATTTTGCCAAGAACAGTTAAAATTCCCGGATGTATTCTTGACACGCCCATTTACCGAGGATACATCGGTTGGTAACTTGTATGAACTTCGCAGCACCTGTATCCCAACATTCATTATGGCATTCAATGATGGTTGGATTTCCAGTACAAAGACAACCCAAAAACGGGACAATTTTCGCCATCTTATTCATCACTAAATTCACTTCTGAGAACATTTTAGGCGAAGTTTTCGGAAGTTCGAAGTTTTTTAGTTTTTGGAGCTCCATAAATTGACGCGGCCGCCAGCTTGTGCCTGCCGGCGCTCGGACAGACACACTCTGAAACCCCGCTGTAGGACCCCGGAGGTCTTTTAGACCGGTTCCGTAAATAAGAGGCTTTTATTTCTCCGTTGACGGATCGTTTGTTTAAATATCACAACACATGTCCATCATAAGATTAAAGGGAACCTGTTAACTAGGGCTGTCAACGAATATTCTAAATTCGAATATATATTCGAATAGTTTAAAAAAAAAAAAATTTCGAAGGTGAAAATTAATATTCAAATAAAAAAAAAAAAAAAAAGTGGAAAAAAACGCTTGCGGTCTGCTTTGCTAGCGTGCCTGAAAGCCGTTACATACTGGATGCAGCCCAGATGGCATACAAAATGTGACATCATGGGATTGCCGTGACTATTTATACCTGGTGGTCAATCACCTGACTGCAGTACGCAGATCGGGGTTGGGCTAAATGTGGGTGGAGCTAAACGTTTGACTCCGTAGGGGCGCCATCTGGAGGCGGAAATCAGGCAACACATTCTTACATGTCAATGCAGCACCTATGGCAATTATATTATATATACACACTGCCGGTCAAAAGTTTGGGGTCACTTAGAAATTTCCATTCCAGACAGAATACCAGCAGAGATCAGTTGCATTGTTTTTTTAATCAGGGCAGCAGTTTTCAGATTACATTATGTGCTTACATAATTGCAAAATGGTTCTCGACTGTTGTAGACAGAAGTGGCTGAAGAAATGCTTGAAATTCCATGCTTTTTGGTCTAAACGTCATACCCAAATTAAAAGTGGTACAGCTCCCATATACTTTGACACTTAGGGGTGTGCCTGATATCATTGGAAAGGAAACACTCAAGTTGTGTCAGGGTGATTCTAGGCCTTACTGACACAGAGTTACAGAGGCTAGAATGGAGATTTTTTATTTCTGTCCAAGTTATAAATCTGTAAAATTATTAAAATACACACAACACATCTGACAGGTGACAGACAACACAGCATTAGCCACGTCTCAGCTTACTACAGAAAAAAATTCAGAAGCTAAAAGACTCAAAAATGGATTTTATATGAATTCTTTTCTACAAATATGTCTGTGCGTTTTTTTATTTCTATTTGAAAAGTGCAAATAAAAAAGCCAAAAAACTACAAAATACAACACTTCTCAAATACACAAACAAACCCACATCAATCACCTTTCCAATGATATCAGGCACACCCCTGAGTGTCAAAGTATATGGGAGCTGTACCACTTTTAATTTGGGTATGACGTTTAGACCAAAAAGCATGAATTTCAAGTGTTTCTTCAGCCACTTCTTTCTACAACAGTCGAGAACCCATTTGCAATTATGTAAGCAAATAATGTAATCTGAAAACTGCTGCCCTGGTTAAAAAAAACAATACAACTGATCTCAGCAGGTATTGTGTCTGGAATGGAGTGGAATGGAAATTTCTAAGTGACCCCAAACTTTTGACCGGTAGTGTATATATATAATAATGATATTTAAATTATAAAAAATATATAGATTATAATAAATAATGATATTTAAATTATAAAAAATGGAAAGGAACAATGGGGTTGGGTTTAGGAAAAGAAGAACCAGTATTAGGAAAATAAGAACGGGGAACGCAAACGTGACTTGCGGGGAATGAGCCACGGTCTCTGGGGGATGCGAGACCGCAACGGACGGTTGGGTTAAGGAAAAAAAGAACAGGGAAAGCAAACGCGACTCGCGGGAAACGAGCCCCGGTTCTGGGGGACGCGACTTGCTGAAGCCCCGGTCTCTGGAGGACGCGAATCGCAAGAAACAAGCCCCGGTCTGTGGGGGACGCGACTTGCGGAAGCCCCGGTCTTTGGAGGACGCGAATCGCGGGAAATGAGCCCCGGTTCTGGGGGACGCGACTTGCGGAAGCCCGGTCTTTGGGGGACGCGAATCGCGGGAAATGAGCCCCGGTTCTGGGGGACGCGACTTGCGGAAGCCCCGGTCTTTGGGGGACGCGACTTGCGGAAGCCCCGGTCTCTGGAGGACGCGAATTGCGGGAAACGAGCCCCGGTCTCTGGGGGACGCAACGTGCGGAAGCCCCGGTCTTTGGAGGACGCGAATCGCGGGAAACGAGCCCCGGTCTCTGGGGGATGTGAGACAGCAATGGACGGTTGGGTGAAGGAAAACAACAAAGGGGAAAGCAAGCGTGACTCGCGGGAAGTGAGCTCCAGTCTCCATTTTTTTCTGTATTAATGACTGATTGTTTGTTCTGTAGTGTACCGTTTGTATCGTAAATATTTAATAAAGATTTATTAAAAAAGAAAAAAAACACATTCGTCCTCTTCGGTTGCTATTGGGCAAGTGGGCGGAGTCAAACGTTTAGCTCCACCCACGTTGAGCCACTCCTCGATCTGCATACTGCAGTCAGGGCTTACTCCTGGTGGTCGCGACACTAGCTGCAGTCTTCTCCTGAACAGTGGTGGCGCTAATGAGCAAAGGCTACCGACGTTGCCCTTTCTACGGACTAGAAGAAGAAGAAAAAGGTAAACAACCGCAGAACTGGCACCAGCATTGTCAGTACCCGATCCGTTCCACCTGCACAATCCGTTCTGCGCATGCGCAAGATGTTCAGGCATGCGCAGATGATAATACCGTTTTACGACCTGCCCGATCTGTTCCACGCTAGCCTCCACCCCAGCTAACGTTAGTTTAGCTAACAGCCAATTCGGCTAACCGCTAGCCGACAAATAACGCATGCGCAGAACGGATCGTGCAGGCAGAACGGACAGCTAGATTCAGTCTAAAATAACGTTAAGTCAAACATAATGGGAAAAGCAGGCTACAGCAAAATTAAGACTTTACAGTAACAATAAAGACAAGTATTGAGTGATTGTATTTTAAATGAGCACAAGTAAAGCAGAACTGACGTAACAGCTGTTATATATATTAACGTTTGTTTAGAAGTTATATTTTGAGGGTCTTTTAAAAGTTTGCATGCTGTCTCAGTTAGCGGTTAGCCGAATTAGTTCTTAGCTTAACTAACGTTAGCTTAACTGTGGAGGCTGACGGATGGCAGACCGCTACAATCAGCTAGCGGTTAGCCAAATGAACGGTTAGCTAAAGTAACGTTAGCTTCCCAGTGGAGGCTAACGGCAGATCGCTATAATCACCTAGCGGTCCGCCCGAATTAGCTATTAGCTAAACTAACATGAATGAGCTATTAGCTAAACTAACGTTAGCTTCCCGGTGGAGGCTAGTGTGGGAACAGATCGGGTAGTGTCGTAAATCATCGTACCACAACGCATGTGCGAACATCTTGCGCATGCGCAGAACAGATTGTGCAGTTGGAACGGATCGGGTACTGACAAGCATTGCAGTCAATGCTTCGATGTGATTCACTGGCCTACTTTGTCAGATCGAGCCTTTCATTCACCATAAAAGAACTCCTCTTAACCCGGTAAGTTTACCAGAGAGATCTGCAGTTACTGAGAGTCCTGGCATCACGTTGTCGGAGAACCCATTCAGGCCTCCTGTTTCCGCTTTGTCGCGCGCCGCTGAAAGAAAAAAAAAAAAAAAAAGAGCCGTGCGCGACCTGGGCTCGGCCGGATATTACATCATTTTGACGTCATGATGTCGCGCGCCACCTTGGATGCATGCGCAACCAGATGTTAGAATATTCTGTGTTATTTTAGAGGGAATATTCGAACGTCATTTTTGAGCAATTTTGACAGCCCTAGTGTTGTCTTTTTGGAGTTAAACTCAACAAACAAACACACACACAATATTATTAGTCTGAGATATACCCGTTTTTTTTTTTCGGGAGACTTGTTTAAATTATGCCATAGGCTATAGCCTACATTATATTTTGTATTTAGTTCATATTTTTGGTGTATTTGTTTTCAGATTTATTAGAAGTTGAGTTTCAGTCTGTATGATAAATGAACAGTTGTACATAAAGTGGTAACATGCTATGACACATATGTAGACTAATTTCCATCTCCCTGGGCATATACAGTGCACTACAGTAATATAGAAATGATAATTCCACATAACACTAATAGGAACACATAGGACACACCAGTGCATTTGCCTATTTTTTTTTTTATTTAAACGGACTTAAACTTATACACTAATAATAGGGATCGCATTCCACTCTTTTGAATAAGTAAAGGGTGTTTGAGCTAAACCATAAACAATAAAATTAAAGCTCAGTTAGTTTTGTTTTTCAATATTATTGCAATAGTTGTAGCATTATGAGGTTTTCTTGTTCGGAGATTGTTTTAATACAAAGTGGTTATATTGTTGTGGTTTTTATATCTAGCTGTTATTTTGGAGCATTGCAGGTAGCCTCTGTGCTGGGGGTGTTGAGCAAAAACAGGAAGAACGCATCGTCTCAAACTGTTAACAGCGTTTTCTGTGCTTGTGAACTTGCGAGTTTATTCTTCCAAGAACAACCAGCAAGAACGTTCTCCCCAATAACAAAAGTCCGTACTTTGTATTCTTGGTATTGAGAAACGCCCTCAGAGTTTGTTAAACCTCCTTCCTGAAATGGGCCCCAGATTCACTTGAACCAGGAAACAGAAGTTTGTGAACCATTTATGGAGGACACTGCACATGTGATAAATTTGATAAAAGGGGTTAATGTCAGTCAATAAACACCAAATAATTTCTTTGTCACACTCCCTTGTCATCCTTAGTTGGTCTTTATTAACAGACATAAATCCAAACAATCTACTTATTAAGATACTATGGATGGGGCAGTGTGTTTGCTTTAATTGTATTTGCACTGAGTGAGTGCTCCATCAGTCGTGGTCCAACACCAGCTCAAAAAGTGGTGCACGACTATTTCTAAGTAAGGACACCACTATGTATGAGTCAGATCTTCTTCACCATTGAGTCGAGTCCCTCTCATCATCCATAAACGTGAAAATAGTTAATGTGTTTCCATGAGGTTCAAATGCCTATTTCTGCATCATTCGTGGGCCAACCTCAGTTCCTTCTCAATTATACGTAGCCACCACTACTGTGTGTGAGTCAGGTTCTTTTGGCCATATATAAACATGGTGTTGAGCAGACAGTCACTCATAAAAGGTCTGCATATGTCTCCACTCTTGGACAGATATATTTCAGCAGGGGCTCTAAACCGCTCTATAACCTGCCACAGAATATAGTTTGGCTCTAATCTTGACACTAGGTCATTAAAAGATATTATGATTAAAGTAAGAAATAATAATCATCTCCTTTTTATTCTCTGTCATGCCATCTCACATCTGTCTCTTTATCTCTCACTTGATCAGCGTCTTATGACTTACCATAGTGGTCCGAATATAAGAGGTTTTTTTTCCCCCTGGAAATACGCCTGAAAAAGTGGAGTCGTCTTATATTTGGGGTCTAGACGTTTTTATGTTAATACACCTACAACAACTGTCACCAACAACACGAAACGAGTAAAACGCGTGTTGCCCTCCTAACTGAAGTGAGTCACCGTCCCTCACAGCTAGCTAGTGCCAGGGCCTGAAAGATGGAGACACACAGCGGTCGTCTCGAACAAAGTCACAGCTGGACTCGAGCCAGCTGATTGCCGCGCTGCAACTCAGCTGTTCAAGTCACAGAGGCTGTTTTAGAACGGAAGGGACATCACCTGTTTCAACAGCCAATAGAGAAGTCATCTGCTAATGTCAGCTATTAATAAATAAAAATGTATTAATTAATAAAATAAACTATAGAAATGAAATGATCCATTTTATTTTAATTACAAACAGCTGGTCGAAATGGCAGAGTTTGAGGAGCCTCAACAACCGCCTTGAAAGCATGGTAATGATATACAGTATGGTCAAGCCAGACAGAGAGAGAGAGAGAGAGAGAGAGAGAGAGAGAGAGAGAGAGAGAGAGAGAGAGAGAATTAATGAAGAGTGAATCAGAGAAATAAAACGTATTTTCGCCGATTCATCACTAGAAGTGTAACTGTAGCAAGCATCTCACTAAAAAAAGCCTAAAAGTCAGATGTTAGAACGGAATATAGCCTACAACGAGGGGGTGGGGGTTGTCATCTTATAATCAGGGTTGTCTTATAATATTCGGACCAATAGGGTACTCTGTCTAGCTGTTTGCTGTTGTGATGAGTCAGGCCTTCTGATAGGTTTAGTGGAGATTTTCTCTCTCTCACTCAGGTCCTCTCGGCCATTTAGTAGACTGTGTGAAGCTGACAGACGATGCCCATGAATGATGAATGATGACTAGAGGTCTGTCTAGTGCCAACAAAATGCATAATAGAGCATAGATACAGTGATTCCAGTCCTTCGCAACAGACACATGGCACAGTTATTGTATCATATCACAACTTAAAGTGGAAATCCACCAAAAATAGCAATCAGGCATGTTTTCCCTAGAATAGAATCCAAAATATAGCTTAGAAAGAGTCTGTTTGTGAGCCATCAAATACACAAATTAAAGCAGATGAACTCTGAGATGTTTAAGTCTGATCATGTCAGGAGTGGGCATCTTGTGTTATTTAATTTCTTATAATAGACTGATATTACATTTTATGATAGATTGCTCCATTTATCTTGCTTGCTTAAATTTATTTATTATTAAGACCAGTCTACATAAAACACCAGGCTATAATGTCATTATTCTTCACTAACCGAATATTGTGTACAACTTTTCCATCCACCATTGCACAACTCTCAATATAAATTATGAATATGATTTTTCGGTTTATTTTTCATGGCAACTAAAAGACATTGACCATTCAAAGATGTGGGAGTGTGCGTACAGTATGTCTGTACTGTATATTTTGTGGAGTGGGTGGCCACAGACACGTATAAAGCATATAGACATGTTTACAAGCCTGCGCGTGTGTGTGTGTGTGTGTATCTGATTGCGTAGACTTAGTTATACCCAGGGAGTACAGGCATGTTCCTGTGCCTGCATGCATGCATGTGCCTGTAAGTACTGTAGATGTCTGTGTTCCAGTATAGAAGCATTTGCAGTTATGCTGGCGCGTGTGTGTGTTCCTGCTGTAGTATGTAGGTCACCAATATATTCCTGATGAGGTCTAGTCCTCTGGAGAACTCTACAGATATGAGGGCCTAAATTAGACCCTATTATCTGTGCGTGTGTGTGTGTGTGTGTGTGTGTGTGTGTGACTATGATAGAGAGAGAACTAGACACTATTATCAGACAAGGGCCTCACAGGCATGTATTCAATTTTGTGCATATGCATACTTTTTACATGTAAAGAGCATTATTATGCGAGTCTATATGCGTAGGTGTTAAATTGCATGCTATTTTCAACATAATGTATTTATGCATTTATGCATGGGGCAAATGACACACTGGTATCATCTGACAGGCTGTCTGTTACCACTGACCTGGGACTGTAAACCTCAAGCCTCAGTTTAAACGACGGTTGGCTCAGAAAGCCTGTCCATATTGCTGTTACCGAGCCAAACTGCTAATAAGCCTCGAGCACCACTCCAAGAAAACTAGGTGGCTATTTGCACAGCAGCGGCCAAATGCAGGAAACGCATATACCATGCATAAGGGTGTGTTTGAAGAATGAGGAATGGAAAAAGAGGATTTCATAATGTGTAAAATGTACTAAATTTCAGTGTTTTTTCTTGCTTAAAATAGAATTGAAATGTGTTTTTGGAAGAAGTTGGGATGGCTGAATGCCTTAACAGACAAGTTTTTGGACTGCATGAATCAAACACTCACTAATGATCCCATGCATAGCTCTTAAACTCTTACTAAGCACTTGTGTATGGCTGTCATTAAAGAACCAAGGGGAATGATAAAGGTAGTCTTTTAAGCATTCAGAATTACGCATCTTTCACTTCCTAAATAACAATGTGGCTTTCTGCATAGCTGCTGATTTAGGACACTTTGTTGAAACACTATATGTAATTCCCTGTCATTTCAGGATGTCTGCATTTCCAGTCAGCCTACTGTCCGCAAGTCACAGGGACAATACTACATGCAGTCAATCAGTCAAACCAATTCGGAATTTTGCCGGAGCTCAGCCCAAAAGTTACATTGAACCTCAGAGTGATGAATATAGGGGGTAAGAATGTCTACCTTTGAAAAGGTTCATGCTTTGACCAAATCATATGCTGTCACTCCTAAGCTTTAGAAGGACTGCGCTTTTCATCAAAGCTCTTGATGGCTACCTTTCACAGTACTGTCGAATACACCCTCAAAAGCTTCCCTCCCTCCTTTTCTCCCTTCCCCTCCCAAATCTCTTTCTTCTTCCCTCCAATGTCGACTACCCCTCTTCCCTGCCTCTCCTTCCCCCCTCCTTCAATCCCTCCATTCCTCTTGTCCTTAATCCCTCCCTCCTCAATCAAACCCTCAAATCCCTCCAGGTTTTTTTTTTTTTTTTTTCTCTGTGCATGTGTGACTTCAGTCCTGTCAAGGTAGATGAAACAAGAGGAATTCAGATTCATCACAGTCATAACCTGCCATGATAATAATCCACTACCATTCTTCCCATGTGGCAGTAGGCCGATGTTACTGCCCTTTTTCGGGATTTATTTGCATATTTGTTTCCCCGTTGTTTCTTTTGATGAATTATTTACTGTGGAATGAAATGACAGCGAGATCACTGATGATTGCTGTCGCGGGTGGATGGGTGCCTTTCTCCTCTTTGTAATTATTCCCTTTTTTTTCTTCCTGATTTTCAATCAAGTTTTTCCACTCATTTTCCCCAGTGACAACAGACAAGCCGAAAAAAAAGAAAAGGAAAAAAAACAAACATATATTTTAGCATTTCTATTGGAATATTTCCACTGTCTAGCGGGAATGCAGCTTCCTTTGTTGTTGTAATGATTACAGAGTAGGAAACAGGAGGGAAAAAGAGGAGAGAAGGAAGAGAGTAGAGATCAAATGGGAGAAAAAAAAATCTGTTAACATAAACACACACACACACACACACACACACACACACACACACACACACACACACACACACACACACAAATCAAGAGACATTAGCATATTAAGATAAACTACAAATGATAATTAAACGTTGCAGTTTGTGATCCTTTTGAGTCAACTTTGAACACAAAGTCAAAATGAGCCACCACGAGCTTGGACCGCGTATGTATTTACACACAAATCAATGTCTTAAGAGTTGTAATCACAGTGGTTTGTGTCCACATAAGTGCCATGATTGTA
Organism: Perca flavescens; assembly: GCF_004354835.1. NCBI lineage: Eukaryota > Metazoa > Chordata > Actinopteri > Perciformes > Percidae > Perca > Perca flavescens. Next base: position 24,938,832 of record NC_041336.1, read on the forward strand.
AGCCTCACAAACTGTATTCCCTGCGTGTACCAGGGATCTACCACACGCACTCATACACACACTGCCACTCTGTCCCTGTAATGCCCTATCCAGGAATAACAATGCATAATTCATGTGCCGAAGTCTCGTCTGCAGACAAAAGTCAGCGTTTGCATTTATTATTTATTGAAAACAGCTCACATGATAAATCCTTTAACAAACAGAGCTTCTAGTAAGCACTGTACCTATTTCTTCTTCTATTGCTGTTTGTGTTTTGGCAAAGATTTAAGTGGGCTCATTAGCAGAGATGAGGATGCGAGGAGAGGAGAGGAATGGCAGGGGAGAGAGACAGAGTGAGAAAGGGGGAGTGATAAGAAAAAAAAAAAATGAGGCCAAAGGATAAAGGAATCATTTTTGTAAAGGTATGAATTAATGAGAGGCTTGTGCAACGCAAGCTAATTAATTTAAGTTTTAGGACTTCATCTCATATACAGAGCAAAAGTTTACTATTGCTACCCAATGGGTATTTGAAATGACTTAACTGCATTGCAAAACCTGGAGGTATCAATGTATAATAATTAAATATTTTCTAATGCTTGATGCAGTGCTGCTACTGCACTCTGAACTGTCTAAAAATCCAGCACAATTACTTCAAGAAAAGTCCCCAGCACATACACAGACACATATACACACACTGTCACAGTTACACTTGTGCGGACAGTTCACCTTGAGGATGGGAGGCAATTTATTGTAGAGTGAAATGAGCATTTGCCATCCTATGCTAATGCAGTCATCATTTATTCCAGAGTACTTGCATTTCATCTACTCCACACCTTCACCATCCATCAATCATCGAAGGCATGAGGCATTATCTTTGCGGAACATTTTATATTCAGTCTCCTCTTAGGTTGGTGAACACACACTCATTGCACACACAGTCATTTTTCTTAAATCAAAAAAAAAAAAAAAAAAATCAAATCTGGTCGAGCAAAGGTTGAATAATTGATGTGTTATGTTAAAAAAGGAATGAAATAATCATACCCTGTTGGATTTTGGAGGAACATCAAACCAGAGTTGGAGCTTGGCAGACTGGGCTGAGCAGGGTAGGGGCCTTATGTATTTGGGATGGCTGCCCTGTGAAATAATAATGAATAGCAAAGAGTTAGAGGATTAGGAGATTTTTGTTCTGCACTGTACCTGACACTTTGTGCATGCCCACCCGTGCTTTTACGGGTACATGTATCCTGCATTAATACAGCAAGATTTTCTGAAAGTAGTTTGGTCTAGTGGGCCGGGGAAACATTCCAGCCGGCCTGCAACAAATGGATGAATGGCTGCAGTAGAAAATGACACAAGGTTCACCACAAGTGCCGATCTAATGGAAAGAGATTGGTGCCACTCAACAAGCAATGCATCTCAGAGGTGCAGCAACAGCTAAGCAAGCAAGTGGGACTGTTAGTAACCGCAAATTGTTACATTTCCAAATCAAAGGTTAGTGTTGCCGACATAAATATAACGTTTGGAACAGATGTTAGTATGATAAAATCATGATAGTCCAATTAAATGAAAAGAACATGAAATGAATTTACTTTTACCATTTTGAGTTGAATAACATCAGTTTTGTACCTGTTATCTGCTGACAAAAAAATAAATAAACATGTTACACCAGACCACTAGAACTAATGAGTATGTATAGTGTTCAGTTCTGAACACCGCTGACTTGGCGGAATATCAACACTCCGCTTTACGGTGCTATAAGCTCACGGTGGTGATGAAATGGAATATCATCTGCTTGTTTGCTACTGTAGTCTACCACCTCGTTTCCATGGCTATACAAGTAAGCCATGAATATAGACACATAATGTACATCACACACACACAAACACACAAAGATAAAAGTTGTTTTATGTGTAGGGCCACCTTTTAAGACAGTCCCCATTTGGGATGCAACAACAGTGCATGATAATACATTCATTTCAAGCTCCCATGTGAGCTGTGCAGCAGTGCATCTCTGACCAATACCTTTTCATGATTGTATGAAGGCTGTACTGTATAGATTTTCCCATACAGTAGCAGAGGAATATAAATGTTTATCATTATTACGGTTTCAGTTCCATCTGCGTTTTGTTGCCCAAGAGTTCCAATTTGTGTATGATCTCATGGAATGAGATGCGATTATCAAGAGTTGCATTTGATCTCTTTTTTTCACTGCAAGGGTTGGAATTAGGATTTTATAGGGAGGGAGGGAGGGAGGGAGGGAGGCTAACTTCCACATAAACTTCCATGTAAACCAATTTGCGACAAGTCGCGGACTCATTGAGGTGAGGTTTTGCAACAAACGAGCAGTGGAGTAGTACGAAGCATGGAGAGCCGTATTTTGTACGCTTTGTCGAGGGGAATTGAGGATTGCAGATTAAAAAAAAAGGAAAACGCTGGCTAAGTGTGGACGGAGGCCAAAGCGTAGTTCTCAAACTAGTGAGTGTGGCACACTTTACAACCCTACTGATGGGTGTTGTTACCATAACAATTAATTGTCATTTTCAATTATCAATTTGTCCATTCTACTAATTCTATTTCTATGGTTAGAACACTTGTAAATGGTGGCTGATTGTCTTTGGTCCCTCCTTTTGCTTTATCCATTAAAACTCTCCCCTCCATCCCATTTGTGAGCCCTCTGACTTGAAATAGTGTTCGACTCAGGGGGGCTTATTTTATTAATTCACAGTTTCCTCTGTTACAGGCCCCCGTCTGCGTATACCACATTGCGAGAAGACCACCTCACAGGGATTTTCCCCTTCACCAGGTAACCACAAAGAAAGAAAAGAAGCACATTATCCACATGTACAACATACACCCCGCCCCAACACACATATACACAAGCTTTCTGCGCTCACAAAACTGACCACCAGCACAGCAAGAAACACACACACCCCACACACACACACCCCCACACACACACACACACACACACACACACACACTATTATCTTTATGAGGTGTTTTACACCAGTGACCACCAACACAGGGTCTCAGTGTTCTCTAATCCACACTCAGGCTGAATAGGCTGCTCCATGCAATGGAGGGATTACACTGTCGGATTAATGGGACTTTTAATTTGAGTCATTGTGAGTGCCCATGATAAAAAGAATAGGTGCCTATGTGATATTGTTAAGTGTTACAACTGTACATTTCAACTACTGCATTAACTGCAATGACACACACTGTATGTGTATTGTATGTGTCAGACTGATAATGAGCACATAAGCTTTTAAAGACTGGGAAACTTAACTACTGTCACTGTGAGAACTACTGCAGCAATTGCAGCATAGTCACTGCTACATCATCAGTTGCTAAAGCTACTTTACTACTTTTATTACTATTGCTACATCTTGGGAAAGTGTTATGTCAAATCACAGCTAAGCCATACTTGTTGGCAGCTAGTTAACTGTACTGCAATGAGCCTGTGATCTGTTATTAGCTGCACTGAAACACAATGATAAAATTTAAGTGGGGGAAAAGTTGCCTTCTCTTACCCACCAAGATAAAGCTGAATTACCTTTACCGTGTTTATGAATTCAGTCTGTCTCATTCACATAAAAGTCTATTTTTAATTGACTGAAGTAAAATAAACGAGTGAAAGAAGGTGAAAGGCATCAGCTAGACACTTTTATAGACATTACAACCCGTGATTGCCATAGCCGCGGCAACACAGCCATCTTAAAAAGTCGAGCACTCGCACTTTATTGTATTTTTTCTAATTTTTTCTTAAGATTGAGACACATTACAACTTACTAATTACAAATAATTTGCAGGACACACGGCTTCACGTGCATTTATTGATTTAGTTAACATTACAAGTAGCTTTTCTGGCTTGAACTTTTATTTACTTTAGTATTGTCTGCTTCTATCTTGTAACATTTAGTTCTTTTAGGCTTACCAGTGTCAGAGGTTCAACACTGTGAGAAGGATCCATGCAGTCTGCTGGGCAAAATGGTGGCACCAGGAGCAAGACCTGCTTTATAGGCCAGGTGGCCTAATTGGATACTACCATTACTCGCCATGTCGTGGGGAGCTTCATTCTTTCTTTAGAGTACTTTTTTGCTTGATTTACATTATATCAATTATTTTTGTTTTGGTTAATGTTAAGTTAACTAAGTTACCATTATTTTTCTTTTTTGAATACGTGTTTGGTTTTGCTTTGATTGTCATTTGTAGTTTAATTTGTAATGTTTTATTGTTAGTTTCCCCTGTGTGTCGGAACTGGTCTGATCAAGCAGTAAATGGGTTGCATATCATAACTCTTAAATTGCCTCCTTGAGTCCTACACTTGCCTCCCTTCCTCGCGTCTTAGACCCTCCCACCATGGGGCCACGGGAGAGATACAAGGAAATCATGGGAGGAGAGAGGCAACGAGCAAATGTGTTTTAAAGGGATGAGGCGCCTTTTCCTCTGCGTCACATGAATTCGTCAGCTGTGTGGGCAGCGTTAGCAACTCCTTCAGCTGCACAGCTTCCGGGAAGGCTACTCTAGTGTATCCTCGCATGTAGCTCCTCGATGCTCGCTCCTTGGGGCAAACATAAGAGCTTTGAGACGGCCTTCACTGAGGAGAGACAGAAGGAGAGGAGCTACCCAATAAGGGTTGTGTAATGCAGTCTACTGTATATGTTCCCTTTGTTTCTTCTTTGTTATGTCAGTTGTATGTTGAGTTTGATGTGTTAAAATCTAGTGAAGTTCTGTTTAGTTGACCTATTTGGTTTGTAAACAGTTATTTTTGAAATTTTTGGGGTAAATAAAGCCCTTCCTTTTTTCAATCTACCTGTGACTTTTCTTGCCTTACTGCTTGGTCCCTCACACAACTCATGAACATTTCCAACTTGAGTAACACTACTCCACTACTCCACTCTGCTTGTCTTAGTTTCTCTGCTTATGTAGACAAACAACAGGTGCCAACAAATATGGCAGACTATCCCCTCAAATACCTAGTAAGCAGCATAGCTAAAATAATTCCCAACCCTACTTAATTACTGCTACTACTGTTATGTTTTGTTACTTTTACCATGACTATAATTAAAGTATATATACAAGTATAATCAATACTTTAAGTCAGTACTGTATAGTAATATAGTATGTACACACATATACACCAAGGCACCCAATTCCTACATCATTTGATGTCTGCTCCCTAAATAAGTCCATGGTGGAGAAAGAAAGAAAGAAAGAGGCCAATAGTCAGGCAGAAAAAAATGAGAGATTGGCCTAAAGATCTTAAAGTGAAGAAAGCTTGATGAATGGATGGATGGCTGGATACAGGGACGAAGTGGAAAAGAGAGCTGTTGTTTTGCCATTCCTGACTGCAACAATGGAACCATGGATTTCAGCATAACTATGGGTAAACAAAGCCAGGCCTACAGAACAGCATTGTACATTTTCTTTAAGCCATTATCTTCTCCTTCTTTCTTCTCTTTGGGCTTTCTACCAGAAACCTGACAGCTGCTCTGATCACAGAAGAATTGTATGTTAATGAAATCAAGTTGGATTTATTATATTTTGCACACATTCAGTGTGGTGCATTATCTCCCTGGGAAAGAGAATACAACAACTAAATGCTAAAATCTCAGTGGTTGTTGATCCATTTACTTATTAAAACCACATCGTTAAACTTGCCCTTCAGAACTGGCTTTTCTGAAACTGCTGGTTTGAATTCTAATCAATACCTTTCGTTAAAATGAAAATAGAAAACTCAACAGACTTCCCAGAGAACAGAGAGGAAGCTCAACAATTCTTAAGTCATTTTGCATGTTATTATGCATTTTTTTACACGTGTCATTTCACAACATTTAGTCTCTATAAGTCTTGCATTGCCAGACCTATCTCCACATCACTAAGTCTCTACTGATTTATTTTGTTGGGCATAGTATAAAGAGCGAGAGAGTCCTTGTAGGGAGGATGACTGGTTGGATGCTATCAAACTAACACCTGGCTTTCCCCCAGGAGACCACTGTCTCGGATGAAACCAAAAGTCAATGTTAACTTACTTATGTTGACTACCTAACTTACATAAGTAACTTAATTAATGTAACAAACATACTTATAATTTCCTAAACCTAACCAAGTAGTTTTGTAGATTGTAGATTTGTTCGAATTCACACATTAACAACATGTTTAAAACATGGGAATTGAAACGTAGGAATGAGAACTGAGCGCTAAATGACATACGAAAAGTTTAAAATGAGTAGACATGACACGCAAAATGTCTTTAAAAGTAAGGTGCTATTTTTACGCCTTCCCATGAAATTCCAGTGGTGTATCTTATGCAAATTGTTTGAATTCCGTCATTGATATGAATTGACAAGACCTGTATCATTCTGCTTCAACCGCCTTTACATATAGGAACAATACGGATAGGGTTGACACTTCCAATCCAATCCAATTTGTTAAGCGCTTTAAAACAACCAAAGTTAACCAAAGTGCTGTACAGAAGAATAAATAAGACATCATAAATAAAATACATAACAATATAACATGAATACAAAATAATAGCTGCGCAATGAAAAACAATCAATCCAAATAATTAAAAGAAGTACAACAAGTCAACATCTTACTAGGTGTCAAAGGCCACAGAGAAGAGATGGGTTTTAAGATGGGATTTAAAAACAGACAAAGAAGGTCTGTTTAACGTGTAGAGGCAGATCATTCCATAATTTAGGAGCCGCCACAGCAAAGGCACGGTCTCCTCTGTTTTAGGCACACTCAGGAGCAGCTGATCTTCTGACCTGAGAGAGCGAGTGGGGTTATAAGGGCGTAGAAGCTCTGAGAGGTAGAGCGGGCAAGACCATTCAGGGCTTTAAAAGCAAATAAAAGAATTTTAAAATGGATCCTAAATTGAATAGGCAACCAGTGGAGTGAGGCTAAGATGGGGGAAATGTGCTCATGTTTACGTGTGCCAGTTAAAACACGTGCAGCAGCATTCTGTACCATCTGTAGACGGGCAATGGAGGACCCACTTACCCCCACATAAAGTGCATTACAGTAATCCAGCCGAGTGGTAACAAAGGCGTGGATTACCGTCTCAAAGTGCTGTCTTGACAGTATTGGCTTTATTTTGTCCAGCTGCCTCAAATGGAAGAAGCTTGATTTGACAACAGCCTTGATCTGACTGCTAAACTTAAGCTCCGGGTCGACTTTAACCCCTAGGATTTTGATGCTAGGTTTAATATACTGTTCCAAGGAACCCAGATCTACAAGGGGGGTCCCAGTGGTGCCACCAAAAACCATCACCTCCTAATTAAAATTTTAAAAGTTCCGAGCCATCCAGGCCTTTATGTCGTCGAGACACTTAAGTAGCAATCTGACAGAGTATGCATCTTTCTTTTTAAGAGGCACATAAATCTGACTGTCATCTGCATAACAATGGAATGAAATTCTGTGCTTCCTAAGTATGGAACCAAGTGGGAGTAAATAGAGAGAGAAAAGGAGAGGGCCAAGAACTGAGCCCTGCGGGACCCCACACGAGAGAGGAGCAGTGGAGGATACACAGTCACCAAGGCTGACACAGAACGTTCGATCAGCCAAGTACGACCTGAACCACTCCAGTGCTATGCCGCTGATGCCCACCCACTGCTTCAAACAGGAGATCAATATTTCATGATCTACTGTGTCAAATGCAGCAGTTAAATCTAAAAGCACAAGGATAACACAGTCACCGGAGTCAGTAGCTAAAAAGATATCATTAAAAACTCTCAAAAGGGCTGATTCTGTGCTATGCAGGGTTTTAAAACCGGATTGGAAAACCTCTAGAATATTATGTTCTTCCAGAAAGGCCATTAATTGACTGTACACAATCTTCTCCAGGATTTTTGAAAGGAAAAGCAATTTGGAGATAGGCCTGAAATTTGCAAGGACTGCAGGATCTAGAGTAGATTTTTTAATCAGAGGTTATACTACTGCATGTTTAAAATTTTCAGGGACCACACCTGAGGACAAAATGCTATTAATGACTGTAATAACAGATGGTCCTACAGTGGGGAAAACCTCCTTAAATAGTCAAGGAGGGACCGCATCGTTTGGAGAACCTGAGGGCTTCAAATGACCAACAATGTCCTGTAAAAAGGAAAGAGTCACAGGCTCAAACAGCAGAGCAGGGGACAGAGATTGAGGGGTCATAAGTTGAAGGTGATATTTGAGCTCTAATTGAAGTGGCCTTATCAATAAAAAAGTGAAAAGTTTTCACACACAGCAGTGGACGCCTCCATACAGGCAGTCTCCGGGGCATTTAGAAGTGAGTCAATAGTGTTAAACAAAACACGAGGCTTGTGACAGTTTGACAGGATAATATCTGAGAAATGTTTTCTTTTAGCATCTTTCACAGTTTTCTGATAATGACGCCAGCAGTCCCTTAACATTTGAAAAGACACCTGCAATTTGTCCTTCTTCCACTTGCGCTCAGCTCTACGGCACTCACGTCTGACAGCATGAGTTGTGTCATTTAGCCAGGGCTCAGATTTAGTTTTAGGCTGCCTGGATTTTAATGGAGCCACAGTGTCCAAAACAGTTTGGTAGGTGTAGTGAAACCATGAGCTAAGCTCCTCAGTATTGCACACAGACTCAGGAATGATGGAATTCTGACTGAAAGCAACGAGAACTGAACAGCAGTGGTAGGGTTAATAATGCGACAGCGCTGAGTAGCAGCGCAAGGTTTAACTGTATTACAGGCAAGAGCAGCCTCAAATAATACAGGCATATGGTCCGAAAACACTGTGTCACATATCTCTAGATTAAAAACGGGCAGACCATATGATAAGATCAAGTGTGTGTCCGTGTTCTTGTGTGGGTCCAGACACAGATTTCACAAGATTAAAAGAATCAATAAGGTTTAAAAAGCCTTTGCCATTGGCTTATCAGGACAACACACATGAACATTGAAATCCCCAACAAAAAGAACACGGTCATATTTAGGCATGATTTCAGCCAGGAAATCAGAAAAGTCATTTAAAAAGTCCTTATTGTACTTGGGAGGCCGATAGACCGCAGCACACAACACTGTGTGAGAGCGACCAATCTCAAATGAGCTCAGTTCAAAGCTGGTGAAAGAGGATGACAGCAATAGCTGCTTACATTTATAATTACTCTTATAGACAGTTGCTATTCCTCCTCCTCGGCCCGACATCCGCGGGGAGTTAAAGTAGCAGCAATCAGCGGGTAAAAGTTCAGTGAAAGCGCTGGACTCACCAACGCTCAGCCATGTCTCAGTCACACAGAGGAAATCCAATCCTTGGGACGTGAAGAAGTCCTTTAAGACAAAAGTCTTGTTCGCTAGTGATGTAGCATTTACCAGGCCAATCCTGGCAGGAACAGGTGGGGCCGTGGCGTTGGCTGTCCGGGGAACCCGACACAGTGGGCGCACGTTGCGATGATTCACCCCGCGCCAGCAGGGACGAGGAGAACAGAGGCCGCGGGGCTGGAACACCTCTTCCGGGCCGACGACAGGTACCAGCCAGGTGTCGACAGGGTACAGCAAGCGTCGAGGAACAACGAGGCCAGGCACAGCTCCAATCTCAGTCCAAAAAGGCGTAGAACAACGCAGGACTGCAGGATCCTGCGCGAGACGGGCCTTCGACCTCACCAGCCGGGTGCTGCATTTTCCCCGGCGCCCGGGCCGCTTACGCCGAGAAAGTGGGGCCAGGGCGCAGCAAAGGTGAGCCTGAACCCTCACCAGGAGCGGGGGCAAAGGTTCACGTCTACCATCATCCAATTTTACTACTTCTTCGGCAGAAAATCGTAGTGTTTGGCAATCATACACCAGTAGAGAGTTGACATCCAGAGCAAGGAGCGAAACAAACAGCACAAACACACACAGCACAGGCAGTGACAGATGGCAGGCCACACACACTGGTGCCATCTTGGGAATTTTTGTTTTACTTGATTAACATTATATTTCGGTAGTCAATTAATACTTATGCCAATAAAGAAGCAAAGCTCTTGTTCATCTATAACTTTTAATGACATCACTCTACATCCTCTTGAACAAACCACACCAAGCTAAGTTAAAGTGCAACTTGGATAGAAAGCAAAATGGACAAATTCATATAAGCTATATGAATAGGGAATAAAAACGAATGAAGATGTTTAGACATTTTACCAGCTTCACATCTCTCTAGTCATTCCCTTGCAGAAGCAATAAACCTTGACATTGTTAGTAGCAAGAATGTATTTTCTGGAATGAGAACTATTTAATGTTTTAATATACTGTACATACGGATACAAAACAAAATTGCAAGAAAATGTAACATTAGTGTAGAAAAGTAATGTCCTTCTGGACTAAAATATCCTTAGAAGACCCTTCTTCATGTGTAGGGGTGCATTTAAATGTAGTTGCTAAAATTGTAATGCTTTAAGCACAGAATCGGGATGTTCTTCAAAATAGGAAAATTGGGACACCTTCGTTGATATGCAGATGCTTTTGGCAGGGAAAATGGCACGCCTCATATATTATGCTAAAAACATACACATTTGAAAGAAACGTCTGATGCTGTAAGCAGGAAAATTGGGGGTAAATTGGCACATCCAACCAGCTTTACATTAATTGTGCTTGTGCTATTGTCAGGGCTTTGCGCGGTGACAGACAGATGGGTGATGGCTGACACATGTTTTTGGAGGAGTTTAAAATTCAAATGCTCCTCATGTGTGAATACAGACACCTGGGATAATCAACTGGCGGTGTGTATGTGCTGTTAGTGGCGTGCAACGCTGTTTTTACCCATAAGCCTCTCTGCCCCTGCCTGTCTTGCTCTCGGGTGTCAGGTACACTGTCATGTTTGCTGACTGATTAGGAACCGTCCTGGTAGGAGAAAGAAACACTGTAGCTACATTTTTATAAAAAGAGGTTTAAATTATGGAGGCGAGGTATTTATTTCCATTTTCAGTTTGAGCTGTGTGGCTGATCTCAGTGCTATTAAAAATTCATTCACTGGTAATACCCTCCCACTCGTCCTTTTCCATCTCCCTTCGCCTGTCTCCCTCTGTAGCGCTCATTTTCTCAATGGTATCTCTGTATCTTTGTGTCAGTTCACTTCATTTTATTGGCATGGGGTGTGATTCACTGTCTCTATCTCTCTTTGTTCAGTTTTCTTCTCCTTTCATTCTGTGCCCCCATCCCTCTCTCGCCTCTGTCTTCAAATATCTGGCATGGAATCGAGACAGGAGAGCGCCTGCTGTTTTTCTGACACGCTCTTCCTTCCTTAAATCAAAACCAACTGAGGCAAAATCAGGTTATTACCTTAGCTGTGTTTCTTCTCGCTCCCTCTCCCCATTCTTCCATTTTTGCTCAAGGTCTATGAAATCCTACACTTTGAGAAGAAACAGAGGGCAGCTGGTCAGTCAGAGGAATTGGTGCAAGCTGGATTGGAAAGGGTATTGCTGCATGAATAAAGCCGGGGAAAAAAATCTGAAGTGTGAGATGGATGTCTGACAGTGTTTATGTGTGTCACACACACACACACACACACACACACACACACACACACACACACACACACACACACACACACACACACACACACACACACACACACACACACACACACACACACAAAGTCTCATCATGCAGGGTTGGTGTGGACTGTCTGGCCTGGTATGTTGTGGTCAGATATTTGTGATTTTTTTTCCACAGCCTTTCATCTTAGAGAAATAAGCATCGACCACAACTTAAACTTGTCTGTGTGTGATGTTAGAAAGAGCAAGCTGCATACACACTGCAAATGAACTTTTAGGTATAGAGAAATGATAGAGGGAGAGACGAAGAAGTGGACCAGCAGGGAATAAGGGAGGCTTAGAAATGCTAGATAAACAAACCAACATGACTTCAAATAACTTGTCTAAGAGAGAGAGAGAGAGAGAGATGGGGAGGAAGAGAGGGATGATGAAAGAGGTAGCGATAAAACAGGACCTAACTTTGGGCAAAGGTGAAAGCTCTGGATGGAGGGATGGAAAGAAAGAAAGAAGAGAGAAAGCGGTGATTTTTTTTATAGATAGCAAGCTTCAAAAAGTCTGCTCTGAAGTGATAGATGGATGGATGGAAAAGGATGAAAGAAGTTATAATAAATAGAACAGGCTGAAGAGTTGAAGGAGAGTAGTCCAAAAGAGCAAGGACGGTCAGTAAACAGCATGGGAGAGAGTCAAGTCATAAACAACCGCCACTAAAGACGGATGAAAAAAGATGGTGGAATGGCTGTATCAGTGATGGATTATCAGCGATGATGAGGGATGAATGAATGATTGGAGGAGAAGAGAGGGCTGTAGAGTTGTAAACAAGTCTGAATAACCTCATAACAGAGGCAAATCCACAGGAGGAAGAAGGATGGATGGTTGGTTGTTATGCAGAAGATAAAAGAAAGTCAGAATAAAGTAACCTTGAAGTGGAATAGAAAGATAGAGGAAAAGTAAGATTGACGGAAAAATAAGGTAACCACCCATAGCAACTTTACAGGGTAAATGAAAGGATAGAGAACACAGAGGCAGAATGAAAAAATATGAATATGTTTGCAATAAGATTTAAAACTGTGAACTAAAAAGATGCATAGAATTTGACTTTCTACAAGTTTTGGATACGCAGGTTAGATAAAATCTTTTCAGTGAGGCTACTGTATATAGAGACGAGTTAATAATTTAGAGCTGTGGGAGGAATGCTTATAAGTGTGTGTGTGTGTGTGTGTGTGTCTGTGTCTGTGTGTACTTGTGTTTGTCTTTTTGTGTCGCTACAAGGCCCATGAGACGGGGTCAGAGTGACACTGTTGTGTCTTTGCCCTGCTAGCGACAGCTCCGCGACATTATCACAAGACTTGCCTTCTACACAACAGACCTAATGAACACACTTGTCCACAGAAACGCCAAGAAAAGAAACAACAAGCCAGTGCAAATAACATGTAAAGAATGTAGAATGTAAATGTACAGCTCCATTAAACACCGCAGGTCCAACAGAAAAAATTATCATAGTTTTTCACTAAAGTCTGACTATGATTTATTCAGCTGAAATATATTTGGAGCCTTGCATGCTATAGGGAGGTTTCTTTCTTTCCAGTCCAATTTGCCGGTTATGTCTTTGAACTTGAGGAACCTGGAACACCTGGTTATAAGCTTCCGCACGTATGTAAAAAAAGCAAATTCCCCCCAAAAAAGCCCCATTCACACACTTACCATTGAGCCACCGTGAGACCTCTATTATTTCACTCATCGGACAAAATGTGATGGTAGTAACTGTGCCCTTTCACAGGTGTTGCTTGAAGCAATTTTATTGGTTTGTTAGTCCCTTTTAGCCTGGGGTTAACGTAGGCCGGAACGGTGTTCAGGCACCTTCGATTAATAAGTAAATTAATCTAATTGGCAGTTTCATACATCACTGTTTCCCAACCGCCAAATATCCACTCTAGTGTTTCCCCTAGCTCTCAGCAGCACACCACCATGAGTCCATGCACAAGGCATCTGTCTGTGGTTAGTTCACATGTCTGTAAGAACAGCAGGACAGTCCCCTACTATCTGATAAAGTCATTTGAACAGGTGAAGATCACGTTGTCTGTAGCCTACCGGTGACCAACAGGCTCTGTAGAAGAAGACATTGTAAGCTAATTGTAGAATGGAATTTTGTGTGGTGTTAGCATCTCCCCCCACCACTCCCCCCCACCCCCCGAAGTCCAAACTGTTTAATTGCTGCACTTTGCTGATGTTACAGTAATGCTCCCAACATGAAACAACTCAATTGAACTCTATTTATAAAACTGTTTAAGAATATTTGTTTAACATATGTGATTTAAAACCTGAACAAACCTTAGTCTGGGATTAATGAATAAAATTAATTCATGAATGTTTCAAACAAGCTCCATTCCCCAGCGGTGCAGGACTAAACAAGGCTGTATTCACCCCAGCAGCCCATCCTCTCTCACCTGGGTAAATTACTGTGTGTAAACAGACTGGATCACACTAGCTTCATGTGGTAAGCCACTTCCCTAGCTGGGACAGGGTCTACTCAGGAGAAATAAGCCATTTCCTGTACACTGGGGGAAAAATATGCCCAACTGTGAAATGCAGTAATTCTTTCCAGGTGGTGGGTGGATTTTGAAAACAAATCTTTTTACAATTCTTTTTTTACTTTTTGTACAGTACTCAAAAGGAAACATGCTCAGCAATTAACAGTCCCTTAAACCTTTGTTTTTTACTGATTTAATTTCTTTAAAATGTGCAAACTGTATACAGCTTACATGAGACATATCACATCTCTTTACTAAAAACATCTATGCTTCTTCTACTATGATTGTAGGATATGTGGTATGACTTTTATGGACACTATTTCATTTGGTAATCCTGTATTAATATGGCACATGAAAATTATAGATACACTCATTTTAAAGTAATATAAGTAAATATAAGTTAGCTCCCTCTTGCAGATGTGTGAGCCTGAAGGCTGAATGGAAAGCTGAACAGAAATACAACAGTGCTTTGAAGATGGAGAGAACATTTTTTTTTAGATTAAAAGGATCTGTTGGTAGAAGTATTGTCAATCCTCAGCATTTATTTAAGCACTTTAGTTTCACTCGTCCAGCCACTTCTTTAGATCATCAGAATCCAAAACAAATCTGGTAACTGACTTTGGTTATAAACACAGCACAGAAGATGCATTACTTGAAGTTGTGAAAAATCCTCTTTCAGCGATAAATGTAAATGAAGTGCATCTTCTGCTTGTTTATCAGGCTGATCATCTTGGAGATTTTGTGAGAAAAGACACTATCCTTAATTGCTTAATATCACATCTCTGAAAAACACATGGCTCGCTATCACTTTGTCATATAATTTGATGTCTTTTTCATGAATGCTATTGCAAACTCAGGCATGCTACTGATGTCATCTAATCTCCATGGCAGCTTATTTTGGAGGCAAACTTCCTCCTGATCTTCGGTGATATGCATGTTGCACATTCTTAATATTCTATCAGGCAAGTAAAAAACAAAAACAAAGATATGGATGTTTAAAAATAAGATTTTTTTCTGACAATAATGTAGTATGTATTGCATTAATTATGCACAAATAATCAAATATGTAACACACATTTAAATATTAAAAGCAGTATCAGCATTTAAAGTGTGTGAGTTAGTGATATCATAAATACACAATGAGCTTGAGTTTGAGTGCTTTGGATGGATTATTTATTAATCCTATCAACTTTTTAACCAGTTTATAGAAGTAGCCTCACAAGGTATTTTCAACACTTAATTTTCAACTCTAATTTCCAAGGCTGACCTTGTTCATGCAAAAGTGTGTGTGTGTGTGTGTGTGTGTGTGTGTGAGAGAGATAAAGAAGCATTCCAGCCACAGTAGAGGCATGTCCTAGCTAATCCAGAGGCCAAAACACACAGGCGGTTAAGTTTCCATGACCTCAACTCCATGCTGTTCGAGCACGCACACGTATACTGTACACACACACGAACGGACAATATCTTTTCTTGTTTGATTTTTTTTTCTTTCTCCCTTCCTGCTGTCTTTCATAGTTTTCTCTTGCTGTTGCCTTCTCTCTCTGAATTGCAACATTGTTGTCAAATACCATTTAGTTTATTGTTAACCCACCGAGGAAAAGCAAAGTGTGTTCTGCAATACCACAGGAGTTCTGTCATCTTCAGAACAATTATGTCAATTAGCTCACATTTAAATGGTTTCCAGAGAGGAGCAGCTAGGCTAATAACAGTCCAATGAAGTGACAACCAACCAATTAATCTCAGTTTAATTTGCTCAGTAGGTACAGTCAATCAGGCATAATCTCCCTCTGTCTCTCTCTGCTGTCTTTCTTGCTTTCAGCACACAATCCGTCAGCTGTCAATCTTACATAAACTCGCCTTTCCACCCCTCTAGAGACGGAGGTGCATTCCAGTGTGTTGACATAACGGCCATGCTGCGAGTCAGCACATTTGGGCTTCTAACATAACACTGAGAGAAACTGTGTTGACAAGAAGAAACACTTTATAGAGAGGAAACTATAAGACAGAGAGAGGGAGCAGCATGAAAAGACAAGTAGAGAGAAATGAACGAATGGGATAGAAACTTGTTTATTTTTCAAGCAATGGGATGCGCGACCTATAATCCAAAACTGACTTTGTTGCTTTACATTCATTTAAAAGCTAAATGCACGCTTGCAGCTTAGATTAATTAACACAAAGACAAACATTATAGCTCACTGCCACAGTCTGTATGCAGCAGACTGATGACATATTGCTATAACACTGTGCCACATCTTAGAGCCTGTCTTTGAACTAATAGTTTCACAAGCTCAAATGTTATCTTATGTGTCGTGTGATATTTACAGCATGTGCTTCTATGCATCTTTCTGCTTCTGGCAATGAACTCTTACACATGTGTACTGAGAAACACATGCAATGTTGTAAAGTGCAGGGCTATGCAGTCAGGGAACCTTTAAGCATTTTGCTACAAAAAGTCCATGCGGTGCTAATCCAAAAACATTTAATTTTTGACAGATAGTGGCTCATGAAGAAATAACAGGCAAATAAATATCAAGAGTCCCGGTTAGAAGGGTAAGAAGAAGTGGTCTGGATGGCAAAACTGTAAAGTGTAACCAGTAGAATGCTGTTCATGTCAAAATAGTAATTAAGTGTGAATGTGTAGTGTGAATGTGTTCCTGTTTCAGTCTTATTTATACCGGTGCATTTATCTGCAAGAATTACAATTATCATTGAAAGTGTTGTTTCTGTGATCACAATTGAAGTAGCACATTTAATCCTCACTTCCTGAATTCCTTTTTGTTGTTATTACAAATTCCCATCATTGACTCATGTCTCAGTCATAGGCACGTCAGTCTTTATAGACTGCATTTATCATCACATAACACCTTTACATTAGTCATTATTAAGATCATTAACATCAGCTACTGGGACAGGTGCATATGGTTCTCTGTGTCATTTACTGTAAAAACACTTACTTGGGCAAAAATGTGATATAGAATGCATTGCAGGCAGGAATGCACTGAACTAAGTAACAGGAATGCCATTTGACATCCTGTAATGAACACAAATGTACTGCATGTTACCATAGAATGATTCTATTATAAATCATGTTTTCAACACATTTGTGGACTTCAAAGCATTGCTCACCACATACATCTGTTAGCTGAAAACTCTCCAATTGTTACAGTAATTCCGATGAATATCTTAATTTAGTCGTTGGACACTCTGTTTTGAATGCTAAACATTCAGTTTGAAGTCGTCTCAAACACACAACAGCATTCTGTTTAATGACCGAGAAGAGCAATAAAATTCACCAAAAATGTCAGCGCTTACCAAAAATAGGAATTTCTGCACACATATCACTAGATATTTTGTTGTTAAAATTTGTATCTTTCGACCTTTCTCATTACATCATATAAAACCAGCTTCACCATTGTTACAATGCTAAGATTCAGTTGGTTGGGGTGGTGGATGGTCAAACAATCACAGGACTTCTATCCAGCAAACCGGGGTTTGTGTCCCTTTAAAAAATAAAAGTAAACGGTATGTTTTTTACAAGGTATGAACTGTATTAACTTTACAGAACAAACGCCGCATTCTGCATCATGTGCGTAACCTTAAGTGAAGTCAGAAATGTACAGATTTTAACCCAAATCCAAATCACACCTTTTTCTATATTAAACCAAGTCGTTTTTGTGCCTAAACGTAACCAAACTAACAACGTGTTTAATACCGAGACCGTTACTTTTCCTTGGTTTACATATGAGGATGGAAAACACTCCTGTGGGTCGTATTTTCTGCAACGGCTATGGGTGCTGATCTATGTAACGCTCCTATGGATTATATTTGAGGGTAGGAATAAACAACCTCTATCGTCGTATAGTTTGGAGGACTTGTTGCTACAACTTAGCCTGTTCTCATGAACCATACATTCATAAAGCTACGGAAAGTTAAGCACTGTAATTCGTATGCATTCCACGTTTTTGTTGTTGCTGTATACACCCCAATGACTTTCTGCTGTATATGAACCCAGCTGGCCGCGTATGGTGGAGGTCAGAGTGGATGGGTGGGTCCTAAAAAACAGGACTTTCAAGCCAGGGACTGGAGTTCACTTTCCAGGAGAAAACAAAAGACTTTTACCCAGGAAATGCAAGATCCTTTGGAGTGTTTTAATCCAAACCCCAACCTTTTTTCTACACTTAACTAGTCGTTTTGGTGCCTAAACTTAACTTTCGTCAATACGCTGATTTGATGAAGCACCATGAGGAGCACCGTAACCGGCATCGCTCTATAGCAGCTAAACATATCTACTAACTGCTGCTGATACGACCGAGCTGTGACGAGCTCTGTAGCGGCGTAAAACAGCAAGCATCTGCCGCTCGGCTAGCAACTGTTGCTCGGCTAGCATCTGCAACTCGGCTAGCATCTGCCACTCGGCTAGCATCTGCTACTCGGCTAGCATCTGCCACTCGGCTAGCATCTGTTGCTCGGCGTCATGGAGTTCGTAGCCGACCACTGTAGCCGGCGTTACGTGTCCAGCCGGCGGTCTCCTAGTTTTCGTAGGATATCTTACATTTTGGTGTGCATAGATTTTCGTACTATATCATACAGACACGTTCATGAGAATGCGCTGTACAACTGCACTGCATCAAGTAGAGAATGGTAAAACACATCTTCTCAGTCATTAGTTGAAATCCACAGCGTCATGAGTGCATGTTATGTGCCTTATGTGGTGGTGTGGCTTAAGTGACATAAAATATTGTTTTCCCTCACTGATGTTTAATTGTTCCTCAACCGATCAGCTTGTTCCCTTTTTCATTCTGGTTCCCACCACTAATTAGGAATGGGATTTAACTGCCGATGACTTTAGTGCAGGATCAGAACACACCCAGCCATTATAGAAAACCCAGGCACCCATAATGTGGTGTGGGCTTGGCCGCTAAAACCATGGGGTGGAGAGACAGGAGGGGAGGGGAGGGGAGAGCTGGTAGCAGTTTCTCTCGGTTGCTCTTTGAATTGTTTGTTGTGTCCATTTTGGCCTTTGGCCTGTCATGATAGGTTTTTCTCCACCCATTTTGAAATATTTTTCTGTTTATTTCCTCTGCTCTCTAACTCTTTTTCTGTTTCTCGGTTTCTCTCTTGTCTGCCAGTCTCACCTCCTTCTTTACCCTCCATCATCTCTCTCACTCTCTCTCTCTCCCTCCCACACTCTCTTGCCACAGTAAGACCTAATATGAACTTTTGACAGGAGCTGGGATCTTTGTTTAATTGCCAGTGTTACTGTGAATGCCCTCATAAATCTATTGCTGTAATGCCTTTGAAACGCCTTCTAGGCCTCGCAATCACACACACACACACACACACACACAACACACACACATACACAGTCGCACACAATCTCACTTTCTCCCACTTTCTCTCAATTTTTCTTCACGCACACCCAAACACATTCACAATCGCACACACAGATGTGATGTGTGAGAATAAGGGCTTTGAGGTTGTTTGTGCTTGCATCAGACACAGCAGCTCCAGCGTTTGTTTGCAATTTCCACTGGCTCCAGTCCAGTCCACCAAACCCATGGGAATTTGTGGATCAACATCTTCTCAAAAAGCTCCTGGGCGTTAGAGTGCATAACTAAGCAAAGAAAGAGTGCAATGAGGTCGTTATGTGTATGTGTTTTTTATGATTGAATAAAATGGGTGACATGGGAAAAAAAGGAGAGCATTATGTGGTGACATAATTTAGTCAGACTCTAAATGATCAGATCATACTGGAATAAAAATCCCTTCTAATTGGTTTATGTTTTGTTACTTGGAATGGCATTTTGTAAAGTTTTATGTAGCTTTTTTTCTCTGATCATACATTCATGCTGTTCATCTGTTTGGTTTCATTTGAACTTAAGCAGAAGAGTAAATAATATAGTTAGACAGTAAGATGAATCCAGCAGAAAGTTTGATAAAATACTTCATTTATTGTTCATTGTTGATTAAAGGCATGGCAAGTAATTACTTGCCATGCATTTAATCAACCTGCGTACTAAAAATAAAATGCAAAACATTATGAGCTGTGGTTACTTGTAATTTCTGTTACATATGTAATATGTTTGCTGTTAGGTATCAGTTCAGCTCCCGTGACAATATTCAGAATATTGCCAGCTGGGATATTTATAATCAGCATATGAAGCTATAGTGTGCACCCTTATCCCCATGCCGGGAAGTATAGCTTGGTGATCTTCTTCCTGTAATGTGGTGAAAGTGTGAAACCTTTTGGGCTGAAACAACAACCCTAAGACACAGTGCCATTTTCGTGATAACAGGTGGAGTTTTTTTTTATTTTTTTGGGGCCTTTATTGACAGGACAGCTGAAGATATGAAAGGGGAGAGAGAGAGAGAGAGGGGGAATGACATGCAGCAAAGGGCTGCAGGTCGTAGTTGAACCCGGGCCTCTACATATGGGCACCAGCTCTACCAACTGAGCTATCTGGGGGCCCAACAGATGGAGGTTTTAAGGTCAGTGTTGTCACCATGGTACTGCACCCAGTACAGTAGGACACCCTAACACATGCAATATGGAACATTACTAGTGCCTAGTCCTAGCATTATGTCTAAAGCTAACTGACAACCAGTTGAAAGGAGATATAAAGTCACTCCTGTACAGATGTAGTTGTCATTTATAACCTGGAAGCAGAAATCTGAAGTGTTGCATGTAACCAGAGAATAACACATGCAAACACAGTTATTGTTTTTTCAGGTGTGGCAGAGTAAGAGTCAGAGGGGAATATCACCTGGGCGAGACAGGACTATCAGGCTAACTGTTACATTCTTTCTTTGTTGTCTATAACACTATACAGTACCTGTGTGTTCTTCCATATCTCTTTCTTTCTCTCTGCAGCCCTGATTTTTGGAATCTCTTATTGTATGTCTCCATCTCTCTCTCTCTCTCCATCTCTGTGCTCCTGCAGATGATTACATGAATTATTTACAGCACGTAAATCCTCAGCAGCTGCTCTCTGTTTGCTGTTTTGTCCCCCTTGTTCCCCTTTCTTTTCTCTTTCAGGTTGATTTTGCTCAACCTTGTCACCTCTCCTTCCGTCTCTCTCTCTCTCTTTCTGTTTCTGTGCCTGGGGTAATCTCACTCACTCTCTCTCTCTCATTCTCTCTAATTACACAGCTCTCAGTTGCAGCCCTGTGTCTTTCCATGGGTTTGTATGTCCTTATGTAAGTACTGGCTGAATGACATTTCTTTTCTGTAATGATGGGAATTTTGACTCACAAGTCCACTTGTTTGTTTGTGTGGAGATTGTCTTTCACTGAACAGAACAGAACAGTTACAGTTTCAGATCCTTACTATCAAGACACTAATGTGGACTCAAAACACATTGTGATTACAGTTCTTCAGCGCTGGGCCTGCTATACAACCGGGAAGATTTTTTTCTTTCACTGCATTTTTCACTGCTTTCAATTGCTTTAAAAGGATCCCAAATTGTGCTGTCAAATGAGTTTTTTTTTTCTTTTCTTCTATGGTCCCTTCAATCAAGTCCCTAGGTTAGACTCCAAGCATATTTTTCCATGTACACGTGAAGTAATTTCATGTTGAAAAGAAAAAATTAGCGGTTTCACACAAGAAAATCTATCAAAAATAGCATGAGGCTAATTCCAGGAAAAAAAGAAACATTGAAAGGGAAGCATTACCTTTGGCTCTGTTAAAACATTTCTGATTCCCCATTCAGTTTCCATTGTTCAAAGCCAGGGCCGATCTGTCCAATATTACTGCTAATCTAACTTCAAAGGGCTGCAGTCATGTTAAAGCACTTTTTAATTGTGATAAGGAATATGCTTTCATGCTTAAAACCTTCTCCTCAGTTCATCTGGACAGAGCCCATAAATATTGAGGCCTTTTTTCATTGGCAATTAAAATTAGAATTGGTCACATTTTTCACTGTCAGCCATTTCCTTTGCACACAAAGACATGTGTGGGCCACACACTTGCATGCAAATGGACACATGCAGAGCCAGACATTGTGCCACATGTGTGCACACATAAGCACATATAGTATACATAGTGTTTTTAAAGTTAATAACACTTAACACAAAAACCTTGCTTGATGTCCTTTGGACATTAAAACCTTTGCAAAACTAAAAGTGCTCAAAGGCTTTTCTAGCTTTGCCGCTGATGATTCACCACCCTGTTGTTCTTATGACACATGAGATGCAGGCTGCGCCGTATTGTCCAGAGATAACACAATAAGATGATTCTTGAGTGAATCACTTGCACTCTAGTGCTTTTGACACGGCGCATTCTTGAAGCTTTAATACTGTATGTACCCAATATTTTGTAAGCAGTGGAGCAGAAGTATGTAATTCTGTTGTGACAAAATCAATTTGGATAACAGTACATTGTACAGAACAAGAGCAGCATGAAAGTGTAAAATTGCTTGCAGTTGTTGCGTAAATTGCCGTATCTATTTTATCTCAAAATGATTCTCTTAAATTGTCTTAGGGACTCTAAGATTTGAGAATGTGTACATCTTAAAATTTTAAATGAGAGGAATGCGAAAAAGAAGAAGAAAAGAAGAGTAATTGTCAGTACTGCCAAATCCACAGTCACATGAGAATATTGATATCAGTTTTATCTTTGTGTGTCCAGTACTTACATGTATTCAGTAGATCTGGAATGGTGTTAGACTAACATAGAACAAAGACAAGCAAAAGGAAATACAAGCATATACACCACCTAATAAGTTACAGGTAATACGATTTACAAGTTAAAAAGGTATCTAAAGGACATTGATTTCAGTCTGAATGGATCCTGAGTCTGGAGAATTAACTGATATTGCCAACGCATGCATAACTAGGCAGTTTTATTTGATTATGTGTTTATATTGCAACAATGCTCATTGACCATATCGTCAGACTACAGTTATGGTATAACAGACATATTTGACAAAATCACTAGGACCATCATTTTACTTCATATTAAGTTTGACTTATACATTAATTACCATGCCATAAGTCAGGGGTCTTCAACGTTTTTTAGGCCAAGGACCCCTAATGTGAAAGTTGCTACCTTACAGGCCAGCGTATCCTCAACGTTGTTGTTGTTTTGTTAAGGAATAGGCCTATTTATCTTTGCTAATATGTTGGATTCATGTTGATATTTTTCAGAAATATTTGAATTTTTTGGGAAACAAAACTTTCAAAAAAAAGTATTAAACAATAATTTTGCGGCCCCCCCTGCAATGACTCTGAGGACCCCGTAGGGGGTCGTGGACCCCCTGTTGAAGATCAGTGCCATAAGTGACATGTGCACAGGGTCAGTGCTCCCTTTTATTTAAAGGCTCATCAGTTCAACAGAGAATACCTCTTTCAGTGACATGCAGCATTACAGAGTGACGGCTCTAGCTTTACTGCAGTAACTCTCACACTTCACCACAGCACAACTTTGCAATGCAGTCAGTCAGGGTTTTAGGCATACTGGCAAATGGTTCGGAGTTTCTCACTGACAACACTTGGAGTGGGATTTGTTTCTAAGTTTGGAGAATAAACTATTAGTGACGGTGAAGGAACAGAAAAGCTTGACTTCGGTTCGTTCCCCCTCACCTCAGCTCACTACAACACGGCAGTCAGTCTGGGTATTGAGTTTTGGCTGACATGGCTGGGTTGGCTCACTGCTTGTTTAGCAGTGTGAGCCAAGCATGTGCATGTAAGGATGTCTCTGTGTGTTTGTGTGCATGCATGTATCTGTGTTTGTGTTTCTGCAGGATTTGTGTGCATGTGTGTGAATGCATGACTGTGTGTGTTCCCCTGTGTGCCCACATGTGTCACTTGCAGTGAGAGAGGGCTGTAAACCTTGGTGGTATTTTTTTAATTCTTTTTTTTGGGTTGTTGTGCAGTGTGGCCTCATTACCCAGGTGTTTACCCCCAACCACAGGAAGCGCTTGTCAGCGATGACTGTCTGCCGGCAAACATCGCCTGAGGGAAAGATAGACAGGGAGGGAGGAAAAGAGAGAGGGAGACAGAGGGTGAAGGAATCACAGCTTTTCAATTTTGTAGAGTGCTTTGTAAGAGTATCTATCTATCTATCTATCTATCTATCTATCTATCTATCTATCTATCTATCTATCTATTTATTTATATATAGTATTTGAAGTACATCCATGGATCCATGCATGCATCTGTGTGTTTATTTTTCTCAAATGTGTGTGTGTGACTGTGCCAGTCAAATCCTCACTGGCAGGTCATTGGGTTCCTATACTACTTCACCAGTGGAGGGGGAGCGAGAGAGAGAGAGAGAGAGAGAGAGAGAGAGAGAGAGAGAGAGAGAGAGAGAGAGAGAGAGAGAGAGGGGGAGTGAGGAGAGAGAGGAGAGGAGACATACAAGCTGTTGACAGGGATTTATGAGCTGATAGTGTCAGACTGCAAGCACAAGAACAGTCTCCCTGTCTCTGCCTGTCTGCTCATAGAGAGAGAGAGACAGAGACTGACAGAAAGAATGGAAGGGGGAGGAGGGTGAAAAGAAAGTGAGGCAGCAAAATGAGTTGGGAAAAAAAGAGCAGAATGAGGGAGTGATAGAAAGTAGAGGAAGATAGGGGAAGAGGCAAAATTGGGATCGAATTGAATTTGTTTAGGGTTTTCTCTCTTTTTCTTCACACACCTTTTCCTCCCTCCTGTTCTCTTCACTTTAGTATCATGACTGTATGAGCTGACGGGTTATGTTGATTGCTGACTGCTTTTGTTTTGCTTGTTTACACTTGTGATTAAGAAACCATATGTTCACGTTTTTAATATAAACCAAAGGCTATTGTTGGTTTTTGGAAAAAGCAGAGAATTTCACATTTGATAAGACTGTTACAATAAACTGTGGACAACTGCTCATTGACAAGATTAATCAAGCTATTGAGAACTTTGTGTGTGTGTGTGTGTGTGTGTGTGTGTGTGTGTGTGTGTGTGTGTGTGTGTGTGTGTGCGAGTGTTCAGATGTGTCATGGTGAGTCACGACTGCAACGTTCACTGTTAGATGACACACACGGATATAGTTGGACTGTCTGACATGAGAGACAGTCTGGTGAGTCTGTTGAGTTTAATTTTGTCAAATTTGCTCTTCTAAGCATGAATCCATAATATCTGACCCTATTTAGGTTTGATGACTTCCACAGTATATCCTCTTTTACCAACATATTTAGCCATGGGTCCTTTTCAGATGAGGCTCTAATTTTTTTTATAGTGGTGTTTTCCTCAAGACTAAATGAGTTTGCTGTTACCAGTTAATTCACTCATTACACGTTCCATTCTTTCACATAAAACCACTTTTACTCACACTGACGTTATTATGTGCAATACAATTCTGAATGGAGCTTTTTACTTTCCAAAACTCCCGGACGGCTCGTAGACAAGTCGAAAGCCATATGCACATTGTGTAATTAAAATTAAAATATCTCCGAAGCACGTCAAGCTTGAGCTACCAGCTACGAGCTAAGCATAGTACAGTTAACGTGACTCAGGTTGATGCTAGCGGGCTCAGGCAAAGCACTGTTTTGGAGAGTGCTACTCGTTGATGAAACCAAAGTGCAAAGTGCAAACGCTGTCTCATTAACCGGTGATCACTGGACGTCAGTGAGTAATCAAAATGATTTAGAAGTTACTGCACACCATATTGACTCTGGTAAGTAGGGATGGGTACCGAAACGTGCCGACCTAAACGGTAGTAACGAGACCGAATAAGAATGAACATTTCGGTGCCTCATTTCGGTGCCTGACTTTACACTTACACCTGACAGCATACCTTTAGCTAGCAGCTGCATTAAACACGGTTAAAATGCTGACAGCTAACGTTAAACAGTGTAAAGTGGGACTGTATTTCCCTGTAGAGGATTCCAACACCGGGACATAACAGTCTGCTCTGCAGCGCAGCAGCTGCCATTGTCGGAATTATACAACACAGATGGTGCGTTCACTTAAAACATGTAGCTTCGTGGTACATTCACAGTAATTGTAAAATACCCTTTTCCCATCTGGTGTTTTTTTTGTCATTCAACAGCAATTTACTGGTGAAATAAGTTAGTTATTACATTATTATTAAATCTTTAATTTTGACCACGGCTTTAGAAATAAACAAGTTGCTGACTGTTGTTTAGTACCCTTTTTTTTTCTTCTTTTTTCTTCTTTTGTTTACAGTAAATAAATAATAAACAAATACAAATCTTAAAGTCAAGTTCATAAAGTAACTTTCTTTGCATTCATTTGATTCCCAATCAAGATACACTGGTAAGAATTGCTTTCCATTGTTAATATGTACTTAAAAACAGTTCTGAAATGCTAAATAATAGAATTTTAATAATGTGATAAAGCATGTGATTAATTGCGATTAACTATGGAAATTCAGCAATTAAAAAAAAAAAAAATCGTTTGACAGCCTTAGTATTTACATGTAGTTCCACTTAGTGAGACACGTGTAACCCACTGTTGTCAGTTGTTCCTCGTATATTCTCAGGTCTAAAAACATACTGTACATATAAACATCCAGCCTCTCTGACAAGACACTGGATTTCAATGTTGGATATTTAAAATACCATGCCCTGTTAAATGTTATGATTGTCATAATAACAGTGATCCAGACGTGAAGTCTGCCAGACTGACATGTTGGTGAGACAGACAGCCTGACAGTGCAAACGCACATACTCCCTGGGGATAATATAGACTTGTAGTGATTTATATGTCAGTTTCTGTTTAATGATATAGTATTAAAGATTGGTGATTTATGAGGCCGTTTTCATTTCACATAGACACTCAGATTCAGGCTTTAGCTTACATGCTGAGTAATGATCCCATGTTGAGTTTCCCAGAATAGCAAATGTCTTCCAGAACTCCTGTCTATAGATAATGGTCTTTAGCACAAATGCAATGCAAGTCAATGTGCACTAATTGTTATTTGCACAGTGAAGGCAACATGAGGGACCCTGAGACAGACGGAATCCCTACAGGCAAAGTTGATCCTCTGGTTAAGGCTTTCAGTCCCCAATTAACATTGCAGCAGGCTAAGGATGGCAGTCAGGTAGTTAGGGTGTGTTGTTCACATGGGGTGCAAAGAGCAGCACAACCTCTAGGGACCGCAAGAGTCTCTTAGACTCTGTCTTTTTTTTATTACTTTTTATTTTATTGCGTTTTTAGGTCTACTCGAATTCAAACAATCATTGTCTTGTAATGCATTATATCATAAACATACAGTCAATACATCTTTATTCTTTCATATTCTAATGCTGACAGCTAGTGGAGAAAAGACTTTGTAAGGAAGACATTGGGCACTGAAATTTACAATGAAATAGCATATGTACAGAATAGTAAATAGACAAATACATCTGTGGGGAGCTTGTGTAATACCAGTGGCCGGAGCTTATTGTGTGCAATATCACATCAAGTCACAGGCTACCCACACATACTCAATCAACAGGAACATGTGCAAAATAGTTCGAGAAATTATAGTTGTTTTTACCTGTGAATTTTCTGCTATTACTCTTTTGCAGAAAAATATAAAAACCATAAAAATACCAAATAATATACATGAAATATTTTCATGCATTGCTCTCTCATATGTCTGCATCTGCAAAGAAGTCTGCGTGGAAATGGAGAAGAAAACTGAAGATAAAAAAAAGCATATTTGTCATATATATGGTAACATCGGATTGTTCACTCAACTCCTTTGATTGCAACTCAAGTATTTAACTTTTAATATATTAGTAACATATGGTGGCTTTGGAGTCTAAATAAGAAGTTTAGGATGTGCAATTACCAAGTGTTACTTTTCACAAGATATCACTGGCTGTAAATAATTTAGAAAATCATCATGCATTGATGTTTTTCTTGTATGCGTCACATGGCGAGAATCATGACAACTCTTGCTGGCAAGTTTTGTCTATATATCTCAAGATATAATGAGTTTGTATAAAGCTCTGTAATAATGACAAATTCACTAATTGTATTTTCAGGACCACCATGTGTTATGTGTGTATGATACATTTGAAAAAGCGTTTTCTTGTTCATGTTCCCTGATACATGAGAATATGGTGTTTATTTGATGTCCACATTTTGTTCTACAATACTGTACATGCTCCTTTTTACGAGGCATAGCGCTTCCTTAATGCTTTTCATGTACATGTGGTCAGAACAATGTATGCATGTAAGGATTCACAGTGTTACACAGCTTTGTGTTACACCCTAGTGTCTGATACAAGAACACAATAATGTACGTGCACTGTATCTATTAATAAGTAAGGATACCAATTTTGTCACAGGGGAACAAAGACAACATTAAGGACATGTACTTATACAATATGTAAAGCTCTGTGGAGAAATACTCCCAGATTGCAGTGCTCTCATGTTACAATATATGTACAGCATTCCACTTTTATCATTGCAACATAGATTATTAATGAATATTGTATTGTACTGCAAAATCTAGGTAATATGTTAAAAATAACGTAATAAAGAAGTCCAATTGTTACTCATTCACTCAGTCACTCAGAGTCAAAAAAAACATGGGACTAAATTTGCGATATTAGGATTTAATAACAGTGTAGGAATGAAGCAGTGTATAGAGTACCTCCTTCACACCTGTGCTTTTAAGCACTTTAAGTAGCTAAGAGTTGAGTGGTTTGCTACAGGGTACTGTTGTAATGATGGAGGTGACTTGAAATGAAAAGTGAGCATTGTGTCATAGAAACAATGGTGTTTTAAATCATTAAGTAAATGCCTTTTTAAACCTTGTTTTACTATATGTTTGTTTGTGGTTCACTTACTTTACATCCTTTAACTTTAACTTTTAACATCACATATTTTCATAACATATGCAGCATGTTATTGACTATATTTGCCCTTACATCAGGTATTATTACTATTTGGTTACTTCTTTTGTAATATCTTGTACAGCCTATATTGTTTTGATGACTTAACATAGGGCTGATAAAAACCAGACTAAGCGTCTATAGCCATGCTAGGGGCTCTGCGGAGCTAGGCATGCTTTGAATAAACTTCTGAGCAAAATGCTAAACATCAGCATGCTAACATATTCAATATATATCAATACTAAAATGCCAATGTTATACATATTCACCATCTTCGTTTAGCGTGTTATGGAATGCTGGGTACAACTCCCTCTCTGTTTCTCGTACATTCAAAAACAGATGGAGAAAGAGAGACCAGAGAGGTTGGATTGTAAAAACTTGAAACATATCAAGCATCAGTGATGTAACTTTTGGAATGAAAGCTTTTGTTCCCAGAAACATACTGGTCCAAAATAGCAAGCCATTGCAACTGACTCATATACTCTAGCATTGCTACCGGATGCAACTATGTCATGGCAGGAGTATTGTTCAGGACCCAAGGAAGCACAGTGTCCAATTTTGTTTTTTTGGATGAGCAGTTACTGGAATACCGGATGCCAAGCAATCGGCCCATTCCGAATCGGTCCATTTTGACCGGGAACTGCAGTAGTCCCACTAAAAACCACAAAAGTCAACCACATAAATCACCAAAGTCAGTGGGATACATCATCTAGGAATAGTTAATATCCATATATATCCCTCCATCTTTTGTCTGTGGTTATTAACCCCAGCTACAGTGTTCAGATATGGGCCTCCTATGTTTTCCATGGACAGTTTATCACACTTCCTTTCCCTCTGCTATGGGCCCCTAGTCAGTCTGCCAGACAGGAAAATCAAAGACTTTGGGACATACCATTACAGTGCAAATGGTATATTGCACTGTACAGCATGCTGATGATATATAACCTTAAAGTCTCACAACTAAACACAAAACAGGAAGGAGGACTGAGCTGGGGTTTCCTTTAACAGCCCTCACAAGTGAACATAAATGTCTGAATAGCACATTGGATTGATTTAAAGTTAGTCAAAATGATCCTATACATATTGGATGGTATGGAATTGAATGGTAGGTAAAATGATTTTACTTGAATGTCTGTGAATTTTATTTCGTTGGAACTGTATGGAGTTGAATTCTATTAAAATTAAGTGTTTAATAAATCATTTGTGATTCAGTTGATTTCATTACATAGTATGGATCTAAATACCAGGTAAAGGGATTTTATTATTTTCTAGGGCAGTTTGTCATACTTTCTGTCAGTCTTGCCTGGCGTCACGTTTCCCTGCTTCAGACTTTTTATTAATATTGTTGTATGTGAGGTAGAATACTCTGTTCCACTGAAGTAAACATATGTATGCGTGGCATACAGTACTTTATAACAAACTAACTTAAATTAGGGCAAACTATAAGCTATAGAATAGTCTACTAATGCAAAATGTTTCCTACAACTTTTGTTCTGTAGTAAATGAAAAAGAACACCATTTCTTCTGAAACGGAAGAGCATAGCGTACAATATAGAAGACCCAATTCCATTCTAACATTGTCTGCTCTTCACCGTTCATTTCCCCCCTGCTTTTTTCACTTCAGCTACAGCCTCTTTGTTGTGCAACATTCAACAATAGGCTAATTTCACAAAGGCTGAAAAGTTAGGACGGGGCCTCTCAAGACCAAATACACAATAGACAGTACAACAGACAGACTTGTTCCTATTTTTCAACTTTCTGGAGGCATTTATTTCATTAATAACATCAATTTTAGCACTCTACAAATAATTTAAAATCAAAATGCACTATTTCTTTCATGTTTTAAAGAGTCTGCACCACAGTTTTCCCTCCCGAGATGTATAAAATGCTTGTTTGCAAAGTTAAATAAAAACTCAAAATTTAGCAAGCAAAAATTATGTCACCTGCAGTTATTTTGCTCAACTATAGCTAAACACATACATAATGTAGAAGGGGGAAGCAAGAATGAGAAATGATGGTTTTAGGGGACAATTAAGGGAGAATTATTATCATCATAGCTGCATGTTTACGAGCTGTTACCTATCTCTTTAATCAGTTGGCTGAATTGGCCATTATGCTGCAAAATGCACTACGCACATGCTATCTTACACTTGTTAGCTGCCATGACAGCAATGGCTGCTATTTTGTTTTCCTTCCTGCAGTATGTACCTCAGCCAGGATGTGTGTGAGCCTGCCAGCCGTTAACCCCACAGAGGAAGTGTGCAGGAAATGAGATCAGCCTTATAGAGAGGTAACGCCTGAGCCACTGACACTAGACCAATAACTGTCACTCACTGCACCTGATACTGAGATACTAAAAATGCAGAGAATAACAGGAAGGTCAGAATAGAATGTAATAGAATAGACAAATGTGATACGGCAGGGGCACTGAAGAGGAGAGAATGTAATAGGAAAGCAGGATGGAATGGAATACAAAAACAAGGAAAAAGAAAAGAAACAGAACAGCTAAAAAAAGAACAGGCAAACTAAAGCAGAACAGAGAAAAGAGACACAAAATGGAAACATTTCAACACAACCTTTACCATTACTCTCTTTCTCAAAGAAGGGTTCTGTTGGATAAACTGTCAGATGTGTTAAAAATATATGTGAACGGGAGGAGGTTAAATTCTGGCACTGTACATATATGTACTGTATATAACTGTAACAGTATGTGGTACACGTTTTCCTTTGTGCTGCTATAGAATAGAATAAAATAGGATTGGATTAAATAGAATAAAATAGAAAATGACGACAAAGAATGTACCCCAAAGCATTGCAGACAAGACCAGACTAAAACAAAACAACCCAGCACTGTAGAAGAAAGAGCATTCAGTACAGTATACAATGTGAGAGGGGATTAAAGACGATACAAGAACAGTACCACCCAAAGTAACTATCAGATAAATTCTGTTTGAAAACAGAAATTGCTAAAAATACCAGCAGGGTTGGACCTAACTCAGTGGCTGTGTATGTGAAACTGTCACTGTGCACTGCACACATTCACTTTACCATGATGAAAGACAGTCTGTAGCTTCTCTGAAGAAATTAGGCCTGACAGTGTGCATATGTGTGTGTGTGTGTGTGTGTGTGTCATATATCTCAGAATGCACACAAGCAGCTGAATTTTAGCTTCCTGTAAGATTAAGAAGGTTTTCCTTTTTAGTTATTGAGACAGGAGGCAGGAAGAATGATTAAACATTTACAGTGCCAGCTATCACCTACCCCTAAGAACAAGAGCCGTTTGATAAAAATGCATAGATACAAACACAACACTTGTTTTTGAGGCACAACACATGACTTTAGTAGGCAGAAAACTTATTTGGGGTTACGTGCATAACTGATTTGGGATTTGTGTTTGTATAAACTCTACATTTTGCCAGATGTGTTTAAGACCTCGAAACAAATTAATTTAGACTGCTGAATTCCACTGACACTGCTACACAAAATATACAGTGTATACCATGCATACTACAGTTCTCATTCAAATGTACATGTATTTGTCTGCCTTGGATCTCCTGTTGTCTCTTGAACTGCTCACTCATGATCTGAGTGCTTGGCATGTTAGTGACAAGAATACACGTGTGCTGTTGCAACATTTGCAATGCTTGTACACGCCTGAATTAAAGATGACAGGAGCAAAATGTGTGCGTGGCCCTCCCTTGTAGTTGCAAAACATAATATGGCTTTTTATACTTCAGCACCACTAAAAACACAGGGTGTCAAATGTACAAATGTTTCACTCTGTCTGCAGATCTGACTTTGTCACCAGAAAATAGGGAGACAGACAATCTTACCTGATCTATGGGCATAAGACTGAAAAATGGCCATGGTGAGATATCAAGACTATTCATTTGTCATAACTAAACTGTTGACACATCATGCCTCAAAAAATATAATTAATGTATGATAGTGTTAAAGTCTTTGTATCACATTATATGACCCAATGAATGACTGATGAAATGGGTAAATATATGAACAAATAAATGAATAAGTAATGAAATGATTAATTGTTTAATTAGTTATACAAACCAAGCGCGTGTCAGAGCCTGACAATGCTCCAAAGCCTCATCACCATATTTGCATAATCAGACTTTTGCAGAAAGTGTTTTCTGACAAATTTACCCCATAACTATATATATATATATATATATGAATGAATAAGAATATGCATTTAGATGGAAGATATACAATTAGAATGTATTGCTGGTACTTCTGTAACTTGTTAAATTTTGCAGTATTTGTTTTGTAATATCATTTTTAATTAAATAAAAATGTCTACAAACCTAAATCACATTGAATCAAACCCTCTGCATAAAAACAAAAAATGATCCACCACAAAATGTCTGTACATGCGTGTGTGTAAATGTCAAGTCTTTGGCGCAAATTGATCAATGCAAAATGTGCATCTTGTTTTCATTATAAAGCAGCGGTTTTAATCAGCTGCGGTAAACTCATAGCTTATGGTAAATCCACTCCAACTCCTATACGGCAGTTATACAGTAATAGGACAATACTTTTCCTCTTTAGCAACACATGCTACGATGTTCCAGTTCAACAATCTATTCCCATGTTTTTGTATAAAAAATGTCTTATCCTTTGATGTTATTACAAACATATCATAGGAATTATGAGGGCAGAAAAAAGTGCGTGGGAAATAACAAGAGATGAAACTCCTTGAACATAATATATATATACACTGTATATATATATATATATATATATATATATAAATATATATATATATATATATATATATATATATATATATATATATATATATATATATATATATATTTTGCACAGCTATGTTTCACTTTATATGTGAGATCTAAATGTCATTTGCACTGCATACTCTGCTGTTTCATTTGCTCTAGGAAACAAGGGCAAACTAATTTAGCAAAAACACAGTTGGCTGGCTGATGCAACACAGTGAAATTTGAGGAGCATTCATGCACAATAAACCACTTCTGTCAGACCACCTATTGAGTGTGTGTACCGGCATGTGTGTGTGTGTCTGAGTGTTTGTGCATGTGTACAAATCAATGTCAGTATTTTTGTGCACTGTACAAGTGTGGGTGTCGGTGTGTGTACCTGCCACTGCTGTACACAAGAAATAGATTCCTCTCACTCCTACAGCGCAGCCTTAAGGCAATTTTCATCACTACCTCTGTCTTGTTGCAGGTATCTATTAGGGCTGTTGGAACGAATACCGAAAGTCGAATATAATTTGAATAGTAAAAAAATCAATACTATTAGAACGCTAAAATTACTATTCAAATGTGACTTTTTTTTTATAGATATGTTGGCTGATCTCCCTCTTCTCGACTTGGCCTACCCTATACATGTGTCACTCATGTCACTCATGTCACGTCTTATGAACAATAACTTAGTGGGAGTGAGAAACCCAAGGCATTGTGAGGTCTAAGACAACATTACTGAGCTAACGTTACTACAGAGTAAAGTTAAGTACAACATTAACGGAGCTAACGTTACGTACCAAGTTAAGTTACTACAAGCGGAAGTGACAGGCTGCGGCTGGAAATAGTAAGGACAGGAAATAGTTTTAACATGACTTTAAAATCTACATCCACCGAGCCAAAGTGCTTATGTTAACATTAGTTAGCTCATTATTGTTTTCTAACTGCGTCATGAGTTATATAATGTTAGCTTAGCTGGGAGCTTCATGGAGAAAGCTAAAGTTTATGTTCGCTGGCCTACAGCTGTCAGAGTTAGCTTCGACTTCGTATATTACCTTCTAATAGCTGTATTCTCAGTACCGTGACAATCTGCAAGAAACAGGTTGCTTATAAATCACTAAAATAGTAGTGACAGCACCGTTTGGCTTGGTTATTAATGCTGTTAGCATAGTTTGTTACTTACATCGTTTCGGCTGTGCTTTCAACATGATGTCATTGTGTTAACCGAGCACCGTTAGCCTTTACAACAATGTCGCTTCACTACACTTGTTAGATAATGTTTCATTACAAAGTTCTCTGTTAATTTGTGTTTGTCGCTGTATGCTCGTGGTGGAAAATTAATGTAAACAAAGTTGCGTGCAGGTCCCATCAAGGCCAGGCTAATGTTAGAATTCCCTCTAGTGGACAGAACGTGTAACAACAACCACATGCTTGTAGTGGCATTGACAATGCAGAAGCCTGAGTAGTGTAGTACATATTATTTAACAGGCTGCAATTGAACATGTCTATTGTGGCCCATTCCTGCCATAATGCAGATTTTTTTCTGGCTTAGACATCCTGTAAATCACGCCCCACTTAGCTGAAGTCATGTGTTTTAAAATCAAGCCCCTAATCAGCCTGTGCAGTTTAATGTCACTGCTGTGTCTCAGTTTTCACAGTTTCTAAGTAAAAAGGTCCACTGCTTTTATAGCGAATGATTGCACTGGTTTTGGGGGGTATTTTGGCCCATTGGTCACCCGATGTGTGACAGAAAGAATTGCAAACAAAATCGCCTCTCTATTTCCAGAAGATTGCTTTGTCCACTGTGCACAATAACCACAATAGTGACTAAAATGCCATTGTTATCAGTACTGTTGAAATTACCATCTCTGTGTTCTCTGGAGATCTGGATATCTGTAGAGAAGGTGAAACAATGTCTCCAAATGCACCAGTTGAATAAAAGTATTTATTCAAATGTAATGTTTATTATGACATCTTACTGGTCTCTATTGTTTTATGCTTATTGAATAGAGACTCTAAAAACTTGGTAAATAAGACAAATTTGAGTATACATTTCATTATTAAAACACAACATGTGAAGGGTATTTTGGCCCTCTGCTTGTTGACCTTTGACTCTGTGATGCCCTTTGAGCTTGCTACAGCCCCTTATGCACACATAAGTTCCTAAGAATACAATGATAAAATTGTTGTTTTTGTTGTATGCTGTGTTAGGAATTCATTAAAACCACTTCAATTGTAACTTAATAATTGGCACCTGATTCCTACAGTATCAATAGCAAAGAAACTAAACAGCCATTATCATGTGATCATGCGGTAGCAAGTCAGATTGTCTTAGCTAATATCAAAGTCATTTTGCACATGATACATACTTTTCACTTCAACAAATACATGCAGGTGTTTGTCTTAGTAATAAAATGATTATTCATCTGGTTTAGAAAAATAGCCCTCCAGAAAAAAAAAATAACAAAAACAAATAGCCTAATCCTTAAAAAATTGGAAATAGGTAACACAAATTGTATATCTTCACTGAAAAGTTATGACTGTGCATTACAACTTGAGCTGTTGGTTGCAGCCTTTTGACTAGAGCTGTATTAGATCAATTATCCATCAGGTACTCTGAGCTGTTCCTGGACATCTCTGAGCTTGTTTCTGATTGGCTAGGCTCAAAGTAGATGAAAGTAAAACTTGCAAGGGACTATAACACATTTTATATTATAATAAAATTTAAAGTTATTATCCCAATTTTCTTATAAGACATTTTTAAAGTCTTTATAAGGGTTCCTTTTTTATGTTGCGACTTCTTAATGGTGCATTTAATTTAATTTCCGTCCTGGATTAATGCTGCATTCCATTTATCTCGAAGTCGGAAGCCGGAGCTGTGACCGCGTTTTAGTTGGAATAACCATTATTTCAGTGGGGTTTGTGCTAGCCAAGTTAGCCATTGCTAGCAATACCAGTTAATAACAACACATTATGCTGTATTTTGTGCATACAAACACTGCAGCAATATGTCCATAGATGAAGGATGGACAGTACTGTGTGTACAAATGGTTTAATGACACACAAATAAGACAGAAGAGCTATTAAACTGCATATTTCTACAGCGTTCACTACTGTACTAGAGATGTGTCAACTTTTTCAGCCCTTCTGAGTTTGCATGTATGAAATCTATTTTGATGCATTTTCCCATAACTGGCAATTTTACATGTTTAAAATATCAAAATTAATATCGATATCGCAATATTCATTATCGATATCGCAATATCAAATTTTTTCAATATCGTGCACACCTATCAGTAGCTTGTATGGTTCTTTTTCTAACCTGATATTACTTAATTAGCAAAACAGGATTTAATAGTCTAGAAATATCTATAGCGTTTCCTTGACCACAAACATTGAATCTGTTCATTCAGAGGGTGATGTAAAAATTGACTCCAAGTGTGTTATATACCAGACTCCTGGTTGAACTTGAACAGACAGTGAAGTGTTAACCACAGGAAGAATGTGCTTGATGTACTCTACACTACAGATTCTTGTTCTCCCTCTTCACAGTCTCTAATTGACCTAAAGCCTCCTTATAGCAGTTCTTCATTTTAAAGAGCTCAGTACTCACATATCTGGGCCTCCTCCTGGGCTGCCTCCAGCTCAGCTTGGCCCTCTTCCTACGTCTGCTTCCAATCTGTAAGAACGTGGTGTTATAAATACATCAGTGAAAAGTGAGAAATGAGGTTGGAGGCCAAGTTAGGGGCCAGCAAAACTATGCACTACTAAGTACAGTGTATGTATAAGCCTGCTACCAGCCACCACGTGATATTGCAGTTTTAGAGGGTCATTTTATTTGTCAACAATATACTGTATCTGCTGAAAAAAAAGTTCCTCTGACTCTTGTCATGATAAGTGGACACATCATTGCCATTCTCCACATCACTCTTTAGATCTGATAATGCAACAAGTCTTCTAAACCATACGACGATATAGGTAATTTATTCCTACCCTCTAATACGACCCATAGGAGCATTTCATGGTTTAACACCCCTAGCACTGGCAGGAAATACGACCCACAGAAGCATTTTCCAACTAGAGAATGTAACGGTGGCGGTTTTAAACAAGTTGTTAATGTTGTGGTTAGTTACGTTTAGGCACAAAAACTACTTGATTTGGTCTAGTAAAAGATTGTGTTTGGGTTCAAATCTTTACATTTGTTAATTCACTTCCGGTGTAGCACAGGACGTAACATAATTCTATTAGTTCCGTAAAGTAAAAAAAAACAGACTTGCTGTTTACTTTTATTTTTGGTTGGTTTGACCCATCAACACTATAAACGTAAATATGGGTTGTAATAGCTGCTTGTTCAAACGGCTTATGAGGTTTGTTTTTTTACGGAAAGACCGTCTCTGATAATGATACGTGACTTATTATGTAACTTATTATATAATGCTCTCATATCACTATATCATATCGATCATATGAAATTGAGAATGTGATGCGTTTTCTTGAAACGTTTAAAAAAAAATCATCTCATGACAACTATACAACTTTGTGTTTCTGTGATACATCACAGCACCAGTCAACATGTCACTAACTTCTCACCACTGAAACTCAGAATATCAATAGCAGTCTGAATTTCACAGTAACAAAGGTCATTTGTCATTTGAGTTCATTCTTTGGTGTATTCTCTGTTATTCTCTGCATTCTAAGTATTTGGACAGTGACACATTGTTTGATGTTTTAATTACCTTGGATGGGAAATGACAGTAGTTATTTCATTGTTCACTCCATATGGATGAATAGAACCTCTAATTAAAGCTGCCAGTCTCTTACCTCATAATTACTGTGTCATTTCATATTCAGTAAAGGAATACCAGTAGGGAGCTAAAACATCAAACAATGTGTCACAGCCTAAATCCATATGGGGCTCAGCAAATGACTTTCCATTGACTTACATCTGTGGCAATGAACTCTTACAGTGGTGTCATTAATGCACTTGACAGTTCTTGATGTCTTTACGATTATTGGATAGTCATAAAAGTTGGTAGAGATATAATATTTCAACTCTCATTTCAAAATGTGCATCACACTAATAACAGAACATGTCAGAGTTACAGTACGTGTGTTTGAAGTTGTTTTGGTGATGAATGGAAATGTATAATCATCAGTTTAATTACATTCTTAAAATCAACCTGTAGTCCTGCAGTGCCCTGCTACGTTCTGCTACGCCCTGCAGTGCCCTGCTATGTCCTACTATGCCTTGCAGTGCCCTGCTTCACCCTGTAATAATAATAATAATAATAATAATAATAATAATAATAAGCAAAACTTTGTTCGCAAATGTTTGCTTGAATGTTGAATGCGATTCAGTGCGAAAATGAATGGAAACACCTTGAAATGTCTCAAATCAATTATATATACCAATTTAATCGCAAAACAGCATATGACGTCATTACGCACAGGTTTTTATTCGCTTTAAAGCTGTTGGATGGAAACACACTTTCACCAGCTTTATTCACATGAGTTTTTTTACTGAACTTTAGATAATTCGATTGACAAGTGGATGGAAACATAGCTAATGTTTCTGAGTTGCAGTGGTAATGAATTCCAGAGACGGGGAGCAGAGCGGCTGAATGCTCTGCTCCCCATGGTGGTGAGATGGGCGGAGGGACAGACAGCTGTATGGAGGAAGAGGATCTGAGGGAGCGGGAGGTAGTGGGACACTGGAGGAGATCAGACAAATAAGGCGGGGCGAGGTTGTGAATAGCCTTGAATGCAAACAGGAGTACTTTGAATTGGATATGGAACTGGATCGGGAGCCAGTGGAGCTGTTGGAGGACAGGAGTGATGTGATGGATGGAGGGGGTTTGAGTTATGATGCAGGCAGCTGAATTCTGGACCAGTTGAAGTTTATGGAGGGATCTGTGAGGTAGGCCGAAGAGGAGAGAGTTGCAGTAATCCAGACGGGAAGTGACGAGACTGTGGACAAGGATGGCGGCGGTGTGGGGAGTAAGGGAGGGGCGGAGGTAATTGATGTTTCGTAGGTGGAAGTAGGCAGACCGGGTAATGTTATGGATGTGGGGTTGAAAGGATAGTGGGCTGTCAAGGATGACACCCAGATTCTTAACCTGGGGGGTGGGTGAAACGGGGGAGTTATCAATAGTTAGAGAAAAACTGTTGGTTATGGATAGAGTGGAGTTTGTGCCAATGAGGAGAACCTCGGTTTTATTACTATTTAATTTGAGGAAGTTTTGGGTAAACCAGGTTTTTATTTCAGAGATGCAATCAGTAAGGGAAGTGGGCGGGAGAGTGGACGACGGTTTGGTGAAGAGGTAGAGCTGGGTGTCATCAGCATAACAGTGAATATTAAATTTGCGAAAGATATTGCCGGGGGAAGGAGGTAAATGATGAAGAGTAGGGGCCCCAGGACAGAGCCCTGGGGCACACCTGAAGTGACGGAGAAGGGAATGGATTTAAAAGACTTGAGTTGAATTAACTGAATGCGTCCAGAGAGGTAAGATGTGAACCAGTCTAACGGGGTGTGGGTGATGCCAATGGAAGATAGCCTGTTGAGGAGGGTGGTGTGACAGATGGTATCAAAGGCTGCACTCAGGTCGAGGAGGATGAGGATGGTGAGGAGTCCAGAGTCAGCTGCCATAAGGAGGTTGTCTGTGATTATGATGAGTGCTGTTTCAGTGCTATGGAGTGGGCGGAAAAATGGATTGGAACTGTTCATACATGTTGCTGTGGGATAGGTAAGAATGAAGTTGAGAGGCAACTGTTTTGTCAAGGATTTTGGAGATGAAGGGTAGATTGGATATAGGACGGAAGTTGTTGAAGTTGGAGGGGTCGG
Organism: Perca flavescens; assembly: GCF_004354835.1. Lineage (NCBI taxonomy): Eukaryota > Metazoa > Chordata > Actinopteri > Perciformes > Percidae > Perca > Perca flavescens. Next base: position 24,979,222 of record NC_041336.1, read on the forward strand.
CAACAGGTTTTTTCAAGATTGGGGTAATGGCAGCAGTTTTGAAGGATGTAGGGACAGTTCCAGTGGTGAGAGAGGAGTGGATGATAGCAGAAATGAGGGGGACCAGGGAGGGAAGGCAGGCTTTAAAAAGTTGTGTGGGGAGGGGGTCAAGTTGACAGGTCGATGGCTTGGATTTCCGGGTGAGTTCTGTGATTTCTGAAATAGCGGGGAGCTGGAAGGAGGAGAATGAGTGTGTAGATGTGTGAAAGTTGGCTGAGATGTTGAGGTGAGATAATGCCCTGCAGTGCCCTGCTACGCCATGAACTACTATAACTACTATTTCTAGTCATAGTTCCATTATTATCTTTATTGTGACTATAATTGCTACTGTTCATCACACCCAGCATCGTCAGACACTACCTACAAAGGGACTGGGTCTGTCCGAGGTTTCTCCCTTAAAGGAAGTTTTCCTCGCCACTATCGCACTGCTGTCTCTTGGGGGAATTACTGGAATTACTTTGTAAATTATAGAGCGTGGTCTAGATCTCTATCTGTAAAGTGTCTTGAAATAACTCTTGTTATGATTTGATACTATTAATAAAATGTAATGTAATTGAATTAGTCTATACTGAGATACAATTTCCACATATGTTCAAAAATAGATAACAGCTAAGTTGAGTATTACTTGTCTGACTCACTGACTGACAGGAGTCCTGCATTTATACAATTCAAGACAGTTTCTGTCCACAAGCTCTAAGGTCAGGTAAATGTGATTTGTTTTGTTTGGGGGCTAATTATTTATTTCCCTATTGAACTGAAACTTTATTGATATGAAGAAGGGTCATGTTTAGCTGACAAATGTTGATGATATCAGTATATTATGGCTCATATGTAGGCAACTGATTATTTTTTATTAGCCACACCTTTTCAGTTCCTCACTGCTGGCTTTTGCCAATGTCACAGCTCTGTGTCAGCAACTGTACTGCTGATAAGTATAGGCCGCACTGTTAATACCTTGTCAACATACCGGTAGTAATAAGTTGAAATGTTGTTCTAATTTAGGGAAGCTTATTTTGTTTACAGCTGCATTGGAAGTGTTGCTATTAACACAAGGTTGAAGAGCTGACTGGCATTCTGGGGGTTTTATGGCCTGGTTACATGTTAAATTCTTGTTGTTTTGCTAATGTTAGCTCATCAAAGATGTTACCTTCATTTTGCAAGTGGTAGATTTTGCTGCCTTCTAGCCTTCAGCCACAGCAATGGTTGCAAAGCACAAAACAACATGGTGTTGACAGTCCTCCCAGCACCGTACACTGGATGTGAAAAACACAGCTCAGCCTGTTCCTAGAATTAGGTTTGTGAGATATCTAGATAATAGTAAAATGAGTAAAATGTGGCACCCACATCAAATCTGGAACTTTAACAGATGTAAAAAGCCTTCCTGGATTTGGTAATGTACCTTGTTAGTCCAGCCGGGCACTAGAATTTCCTCCCTAATTTAAATTAAGTCCAAATTGGAGTTGAGCTGCTAGCTGTTATAACAATTCTGGGCTTCAGTTCAGTATTGGATCATTATAAGCCATTAGCATAAATCAAGCTTAAATAAAAGAAGAGGTCAGATTTTCTGTATAGCTATAAAGTGTATAGTCTTCAAGGACTGAGTTTCATATTTCTACTTCTAAGAATAGGCCCGCCAAAACAACATGTGGTTGCATACAAATAGTTGCGGGCTACCAACAAATAAACAAACCTAATGAACCATCTTTGTTGAATTGTGCCATGTTGATACCGCGTGCAGCATCATATATACACATATACTCAGAAGCAGTAAGCCTTTTAAAAACAAATACATTCACACTGTTAAAATAAAGGCCACACAATTAGTAATGGATTAATTGATGCACTTAATACTGTCATCATCAAAGGCTCAGTTATCACATCGCAAAAATATACAATACACAAATCTGAATTCAATTCTCATATCACTATGTGGTTGCTATTTTCCTCTCCGTGAACCATCACCTTATCGTGGTGGAGAGGTTTGTGTGTCTCTGTGAACCTGAGGGCTGTGTTGTCTGGAGCTTTGTGCTCCTGGTAGGGTCTCCCAAGGCAAAGTGGTCTCAGGTGAGGGGCCAGACAAAGAATGGTTCAAAAACCCCAATGAAAAAGCTAAGCAGAGATGGAGTGACCCTGCCCGGAGGAAGCCCGGGGCCCCGCCTGGAGCCAGGCCCAGACGGTGGGCTCGCCGGCGAAGCGCCTGGTGGCCGGGTTTGCCACGGAGCCCGGCCGGGCACAGCCCGAACAAGCTACGTGGCAACTCCCTCTCCATCCCATGGGCCCACCACCTGTGGGAGGAACCGTTGGGGTCGGGTGCGATGCCACATGGGTGGCAGTGAAGGTCAGGGGCCTCGACGGACCAGACCCGGGCAGCAGACGCTGGCTCTGGGGACGGGAACGTCACCTCTGTGGGGGAAGGAGCCGGAACTGGTGCGGGAGGTGGAGCGCTACCGGTTAGATCTGGTGGGGCTTACCTCTACGCACAGTCTTGGTTCTGGAACCATACTCCTGGATAGGGGTTGGACTCTTTTCTTCTCCGGAGTTGCCCAGGGTGTGAGGCGCCGGGCGGGTGTGGGGATACTCACAAGCCCCCGGCTGAGCACCGCTGTGTTGGAGTTTACCCCGGTGGACGAGAGGGTCGCCTCCCTACGCCTGCGGGTTGTGGGGGGGGGAAACTCTGACTGTTGTTTGTGCATATGCACCAAACAGGAGTTCGGAGTATTCGGCCTTCTTGGAGACCTTGACTGGAGTCCTGCATGGGGCTCCAGTGGGGGACCCATTGTTCTGCTGGGGGGACTTCAACGCACACGTGGGCAATGATGGAGACACCTGGAGGCGTGATTGGGAGGAACGGCCTCCCTGATCTAAACCAGAGTGGTTGTTTGTTGTTGGACTTCTGTGCTAGTCATGGATTGTCTATAACGAACACCATGTTCGAACATAGGGATGCTCATAAGTGTACCTGGTACCAGAGCACCCTAGGCCAAGGTCAATGATCGATTTCATAATCGTTTCATCTGATCTGAGGCCGTATGTTTTGGACACTCGGGTGAAGAGGGGGCAGAGCTGTCAACCGATCACCATCTGGTGGTGAGTTGGGTCAGAGGGTGGGGAAGACTCTGGACAGACCTGGTAAGCCCAAACGTGTAAAGCGGGTAAATTGGGAACGTCTGGAGGAGGCCCCTGTCCAACAGACTTTCAACTCACACCTCCGGGCGGAGCTTTTCGCATCCCTGTGGAGGCTGGGGGCATTGAACCCGAGTGGACAATGTTCAAAGTTTCCATTGCTGAAGCTGCGGCGAGGAGCTGTGGTCTTAGGGTCTTAGGTTCCTCAAGGGGCGGTAACCCACGAACACCGTGGTGGACACCGGTGGTCAGGGAAGCCGTCCGACTGAAGAAGGAGTCTTTCCGGGATATGTTATCCCGGAGGACTCGGAGGCAGTTGCAGGGTACCGGGGGGCCCGAAGGGCTGCAGCCTCTGCCGTGAAAGAGGCAAAGCAGCGGGTGTGGGAGAAGTTTGGAGAAGACATGGAGAAGGACTTTCGGTCGGCACCAAAGTGCTTCTGGAAAACTGTTCGCCACCTCAGGAGGGGGAAGGGGGAACCATCCAAGCTGTGTACAGTAAGGATGGGACACTGTTGACCTCAACTGAGGAGGTAATAGGGCGGTGGAAGGAGCACTTTGAGGAACTCCTGAATCCGACTAATACGCCTTCTATGTTAGAGGCAGAGCTGGAGGATAATGGGGGATTGTCGCCGATTTCCCAGGCGGAAGTCACTGATGTAGTCAAACAACTACACAGTGGCAAAGCCCCGGGATTGATGAGATCCGTCCAGAAATGCTCAAGGCTCTGGGTGTGGAGGGGCTGTCCTGGTTGACACGCCTTTTCAACATTGCGTGGAAGTCTGGGACGGTGCCAAAGGAGTGGCAGACTGGGGTGGTGGTTCCCCTTTTTAAAAGGGGACCAGAGGGTGTGTGCCAATTATAGGGGTATCACACTTCTCAGCCTCCCTGGTAAAGTCTACTCCAAGGTGCTGGAAAGGAGGGTTCGCCAATAGTCGAACCTCGGGTTGAGGAGGAACAATGCGGATTCCGTCCTGGTCGTGGAACAACGGACCAGCTCTTCACTCTCGCAAGGATCCTGGAGGGAGCCTGGGAGTATGCCCAACCGGGTTACATGTGTTTTGTGGATTTGGAGAAGGCGTATGACCGGGTCCCCCGGGAGATACTGTGGGAGGTGCTGCGGGAGTATGGGGTGAGGGGGTCTCTTCTCAGGGCCATCCAATCTCTGTACAACCAAAGCGAGAGCTGTGTCCAGGTTCTCGGTAGTAAGTCTGACTCGTTTCAGGTGAGGGTTGGCCTCCGCCAGGGCTGCGCTTTGTCACCAATCCTGTTTGTAGTATTTATGGACAGGATATCGAGGCGTAGTCGGGGTGGGGAGGGGTTGCAGTTTGGTGGGCTGGGGATCTCATCGCTGCTCTTTGCAGATGATGTGGTCCTGATGGCATCATCGGCCTGCGACCTTCAGCACTCACTGGATCGGTTCGCAACCGAGTGTGAAGCGGTTGGGATGAGGATCAGCACCTCTAAATCTGAGGCCATGGTTCTCAGCAGGAAACCGATGGAATGCCTTCTCCAGGTAGGGAATGAGTCCTTACCCCAAGTGAAGGAGTTCAAGTACCTTGGGGTTGTGTTCGCGAGTGAGGGGGCACAATGGAGCGGGAGATTGGTCGGAGAATCGGCGCAGCGGGTGCGGTATTGCATTCAATCTATCGCACCGTTGTGGAAAAAGAGAGCTTAGCCAGAAGGCAAAGCTCTCGATCTACCGGTCAGTTTTCGTTCCTACCCTCACCTATGGTCATGAAGGCTGGGTCATGACCGAAAGAACGAAAGGGTTGAAATGGGTTTCCTCAGGAGGGTGGCTGGCGTCTCCCTTAGAGATAGGGTGAGAAGCTCAGTCATCCGTGAGGAGCTCGGAGTAGAGCCGCTGCTCCTTTGCGTCGAAAGGAGCCAGTTGAGGTGGTTCGGGCATCGGGAAGGGATCCCCCTGGGCGCCTCCCTAGGGAGGTGTTCCAGGCACGTCCAGCTGGGAGGAGGCCTCGGGGAAGACCCAGGACTAGGTGGAGGGATTATATCTCCAACCTGGCCTGGGAACGCCTCGGGATCCCCCAGTCGGAGCTGGTTAATGTTGCTCGGGAAAGGGAAGTTTGGGGTCCCCTGCTGGAGCTGCTCCCCCCGCGACCCAACACCGGATAAGCGGACGAAGATGGATGGATGGATGGTTGCTATTTTCTTCCTTCATAACAATGCATAGAGTAAAGAGAATTCTACTATAATGTTGACTTCAGGAAAAAGAACAGAAAAAAGATGGCTATATAAACCCTTAGGTAAAATCAAACATACAAAGAAAAAAATATTATGGGAAAACACTATCACTCTCCATCTAATATTCCAGATGTTCCAGGTGTATCATGGCCTTAGGGAATGCACATGTTTCCTGTGTTTTATCTGAGTGAACCAAGAAGAATATGTGGCAAAAGACACAGGACAAAACCCATCTCGCACACCAGCTTGCAAGTTCCCATAAACACACACACACAGGGTGCCAGGAAATAACCAAACCCCAAATAATACTGTTGTATTGTAATTGTTCCGGCTGTCTCAGATGTTCTCTCCCTCTCTGTCTCTTATAATAAAAGCCTGTTTGACAGGCCAGTGCTTATATGTGCGGCACAGGAGGGAGTCTTCCACTGCTGCTGACACAAAATTGTATTATTGAAGGCTGCACCCAGCACAGTGCCTTCCTATTCCTCCCCCTGTGTCTGTCCTTATATTAGAAATGTTTTCAGTCGCCAATAAAAGCATAATGCGGTCTTATATATGCAGCATTTGCAAGTGAATTGCGGTGCCCCATATTGCCTCTGATGGTAATCAGAAAAACATTGTGCTATGAGAGATAGAATAGCCAGTCCAATATTAAGTGTGTGTGTTGTACTGAATGTTATCTGATGGAGATGTTGAAAATAGAAGCACACTGTATGTAAACTGAATGCCATACTGCTTGGCCATATGGGTAGCAATAAGATACGGGCATATGAAACAGCAGGGACAAATTATTCTTAAATTATAGCCACAGCACTGCTTGCATGTGAAAACCATAAGTAAATGGGACAAGCATATGGCGTGGAATAATTTGTGTGTGTGTGTGTGTGTGTTATATGACAAGTATGGTTGAATTGTTTATGAAGGAATGTGTGTGGAGTCCTTTGTGTTTTCAGTGAACGGCATATCAATTCTCTTCCTATCTGTCTTATTTGTGTCATCTCATTTTCATCCCAATCAAGCTTCCATTTCACATTTCATTCTTATCTCTCAGCTGCCGCCGCCTATTATATCCCCTGTTTGTGTTTCTCAGTGTCTCCTACTCTCTTTAATAATTTACTCTTGATCTCTCTACCTGTGATTTATTTTCTTCCCTACAGCCTACAGCATCTCTCTGTTTCATCTAGTGTTGTTCTCTTACCTTTTTCTCCCCACACCCATACATATTTCGATTCCAAGCCATATTAAAACATAGCAGGATCTCAGCTAATGCATGTCTCAAATTACTCATATGCACATTTATACCTCTAAAAATCTAAACATCCTACAAAATTACTCCCCTCCACCTGTTAGTGGGATCCTTTTTCTTTTTTTAGCTCCTCCCTTACATCTCAAATACTGACAGACTGCTGACAGGTACAAATATGCTGCTAGATGTCTAAAATAACAGGAAACATAACAGTTGAAAAAGAGCTAGGAGGCAGAGCTAGGAGAAACGAGAAAGAACTTAAAAAAATGAAAATGTCACAATTGATGACTTTCCATCAGAATGAGGTGCAACATTAATAAAGGCAATGGAAAAGAACATAGAAAGCAGAGGGACATTTTTTTTGCAATTTAGGCATGAAATCACACTTTGTGCTGTCAATGACTGCATTTAGATTTTTAACAACCTCCAACCTACACACTGTCATACTGCCAGAGATTCCCAAGAAGAGAGTTTTTAAAGAGTTTTACTTTGAACCACCTGGGACCTAAATCTAGAAACAGTGAAGCGTTTCAGCTGGAAGGAGCATTTTTATATCTACCTTGATGATTTTATGCAAACTCACACACAGTGAAATCATTCTCTGCCAGGGGAACTAATCCGCCAAAACATTTCTGTTTATTTTATTGTGCATTCTTGTGTAATTATTGTGCATTTTAGGAACTACATTAATAAAACCTAAGGGAACACAGCTATATTTAGAACATGATACAGCTATTCAGTAAGGGGGTAATGGATTTTATTGCAATACAATAAAACATTTATTGCAAAGTGGGTATAAGGGAGAAAAGCAAAGAGCAACATAGAGAGATGAAAATAAAGAGGAGAGGGAGAAAACTGCCGGAGATTAACGGAAACATTGTGCAAAAAGAGAGATAAAGCCTGCGAGAGTGAACATTTGGGACTGGTACTCAATGCTCGCGCCCCTCTTTTCCTCCCTTCCTCTATCTCATGCGCTCCCTTCATGCATTTGTTTTGACCCAGTAAACTTAGCTGTGAACCTTAATCAACGTTTTCTGACTGGCTGCAGCAGAAATGTGACAACACACACATTCTCCTTAAGCCCCACCTTCTAAGCTGAAGATGCAGTTTTCTGAAAAGAAATCCTAAGTCATTTTGCTTCTGATAATGTGAGCGCCTTCGTCTTTTCTCTTCGATCCTGTTTTTGACTCGCCCCACAGTTCGTCCTCTCCTCTCCTCTACTCTCTGTTCTTTATTTTTCAACTTTTATCAATTCAGTAAGACACTGTGTACTAAACTGTCCTTTCAGTCTCCTATTTAGTAACTAACTGTTCAAATTTGTGTTTAACTAATATAAATACTGCTGTAGTATTACATTGTCCTAACATTGTACAGACTGTGATTCTGCATGTTTGATGTACTGTAGTGGCTATAGGAGCATTTTACATTTTTAAACTCTATTTAAAGGAACAGGAACAGACATTTTGATGAATTTGCTTATTCACTATATTGCGTAATATTAGATAAGAAGATTAATACCACTCTCACGTCTGTAAAGCCCAGTTCAGACCAAAGATTTGTGACGAGACAAGTTCAACTGCTCGGTCTGCAGCTTTCTAAAACCTGACAGTCACACCAATGCGACGAGACGAGACGGTGTATCATCTCCATACCAACGACTGTTTCCATCCTAACTTCCGACTTCCAGGCTTTTTGTAGCTAAATATATCATTTGTTGTGTCTAAATATGAATATGGATAACCTTAGTGATAGTGAGATGCTTGCTACAGTTACATTTCTAGTGATGAATCGGCAAAAACACGTTTTATTTCTCTGATTCACGGCTTTCTCCTAGGAGCTGACCTCTCTTCAGTCACTCTCTACCTCGCTCGAACGTACGTGCTTGCAGGTGCACGTTGAAGCTCTGTTAAATTGGATTATGGATCCCTTTATTGTAGCTGACTTTACGAGACGACTTCACTATTGGCTGTTGAAACAGGTGACGTCTCATACGTTCTAAAACCAGCCTCTGCGCATTGACCAGCTGGTTTGAGTCGAGCTGAGACGGGCCGAATCAGACTGCTGCAACATAATTTTCTGCGACGTTCTAAAACGGTTTTGTCTCATGGCAAATCTTTGGTCTGAACTGGACTTAAACGTAAACTTCAAGCTAACTGTAAGCCGGTTAGCTTAGCCTAGCATAAAGCCTAAGCCTAGTCACCCGCGTCAAAAGACAATTTGTAATTTGCACACTTTTTTCACACATTTGTAAGGATTAAACAAACACAATATAACATGCTAATTAGCTAATAAGCTAACTGGCAGTTGGCAGTAGCTTAGCATATTTGCCATATAGACATGGAAAGGGTATCTAACTATTGGCAAGAGAAGGAAACTTTCTTTCTTTTGGAAGAAACTATATTGCAGAATGAATTGCTTTGTAGTTCCTTTTTCATTGCTTATAATCTGCTACTGAACAAAACTACCATTTGGTTAAATAATTCAAGAATAAGAATAAATAATAGGCTACATATGTATAAAAAAGCATTAAATGCTTCAAATATTAATTTGCTTAGTGGTGATATAATAAACTATAAAGTAATTATTTTATGTAAATTTATACCACAAAATTACCATTCTGCTTTTTATTACAGGGTGCTTGGCTTTACAAGCCAGTGAGCAGCTTGATGCTGCAGCGAAGCAGAGCCAACCTGCTCTGTCACGGGAAGCAGATCTTTATTTACTGCCCCCACGCATGTCAGTTTAGCAACGGCTGGTCACACAGCCAGCTCAACTCCAGTTTCCCACAAAGCAGGTGATTTCTGTCTTTTTTCCCCTGTCCTTTTCACTTTTTCTTTTTTTCTGCATCAATCTTGCAATCTTCTGTCTGTTGTTCCCATGCTGTCATGCCCACAGCTGCTGCAGATCTGGGAACTCTATCCTCTCTCCTGTCCTGTGTCCTCTCTCTGCCCAGGCCTCCAGGAAGGACCTTGGTTCAATTACAGTTGTGTAACATACTGTAATACAGATGAGGCTATGCTAAATATAACTCCTTTCCATTCAGAATGGTCAGTTTAATCCATTTTATTGCTGTCCATTTTTCAATGTATCATTCCAGCTAAAAACAATAACACCCTCCTGCATTTCAAATGTTGCTAATGTATCTTTGACTTTACAGTCTCCCTCAGTATGTCCTTATCTTCATCTATAGTGTACATCACCTCCTTGTTATCTATTCCTACTTTACGTGAGACCTAAATGAAAAGGCAGCTCTAATCTCAGCCAAACTGCTTTGCAAGCAACTTCTGACCTAGCAATAATACTTAATTCCTAATACTGTTGGCTTTGTTTCAAAGCCTTATACAACAAAGTAATAGCCACGGCTAGAGGACATTTTTATGGGTTTGTTCTTAGTTCAGATGCTATCTGTCTTTACTTTCCTGTACTTTTCAGCAGTTAAACTGCGGCACAACATACCTGATCTGAATCTGGTAAATGAGGCTTGCAGCTCCAGCTGCTGACAAGGCCAGACACGTACAGAGAGGTCTGGTGTTGGAGCCCCAGGAAGACTGGATATTGTCACTACATCATCATTAAAGTGCAGATTTGGGACTGTGATACATGTACTGTGGCATGCTTTACCAGATTGGAATAATAAATTATTCTACCAGATTATTGTATATCATGGTAACTCTGGGCTGGTATTTGGGATGTTGCTTGTACTTAGGTTTTCAACTTGAAAAAAAAAGTTTTAGCAGATGTGCAGTGTGTGCATTATTTTACCTTTTTTTTCTTTAAAAGTGATTATTATACAGTTGCCTGCACATGACAAAGAATTTTCCTAAGAAGTTGTACAATGGTAATCTCTTGTTACTGCTATGTATCTTTGACAGCATTATGAAACCCTTAGACTTCATGAGTGGATCAGCCAAATGACTCTAGGAATGTTCACATACGTCTACATTTAAAAATTCCCTTTCTATCCATTCTAACCACAGACGTCCTTTACAAAACAACTGTCTCCTCCCGCCCTGCTTCTCTCAGGGCCAGGCTTTAACAGACATGTTTGATGTAATCACAAGGCCCAGAGGGACTATGTGAACCAGACTCTAGACGATGAAGGATAGCATTCATAAACCGAAACATCTGACGTTAGCACTTTCCAAATCAATAATAAACAAGCTCTGTAACAGAACACCGCTCACACTGAAAAATGTACATGGAGACAGGACCAGGTTGAGACATCCAACATCTTACTGTAATATAGCCTAACTGATAGAAGTTGTTTTAACTCAAACAGGTAGTGAAAACGGTGCTATGCTAACTGTATGCTGTTAAAAGAAGAAGATAAAAGAAGGCATTACAGACTACCAGTAAATGTACCGCAGCTTGTTCTCCAGCTGACCTTTGACCTCGCTGTGGAAGGTGTCAAAAGAATAGATGAGTTTGTCTTTTCACATAAAGACAAGGAAAGAGGGATGCAGACGATGGCAGAGAAAAGAAGGAAAAGGGAAAAAAAAAAAACTAAATGGATATTGATAGATGGGGTTTTAAATGAGAGGACAGATGCTCGGATGCAAATAGGTTCTTTCTAAATATGATTACAGAGAATATTCAGTTTATATGATGAAGCACACGTCCACCCTGCTCACGCCTCTGTGTGATTTTCTGATACGAGAGATTACTGGTGGTGTTAATTGCATTTTAACACAGTAGGATTTATCATGCTGTTAATTATACACATGCTGTCTGGGATAAAGTCACACACACCCACACACAACACACACACACACAGCTCGGCTGATCTGAACTGAGCTTGTTAAGGTAAAGAAAACAAAACTACCATATATCAAGCAAAATGAAATAAAATCAAGCTACACCATGCACAAATAAACAAAGATGGAAAAAACGGTAGGCTTAATTTCAGTTTGACTGAACAGAACTAACTGAACACACACATAAACACACACACACACACACACACACACACACACACACACACACACACAAAACACACGGATACAGAAACAGCGCCTTTTCCAAACTCAAACCACATGAAAGCACAGCTGGGTGTGTGTGTGTGTGTGTGTGTGTGTGTGTGTGTATCTGTTTTGTATCATGGAGCTTAATTTTGCCATATGATGTCTGTCTTGCCCAAAGTCTTAAATTTTGACGTCCGGCCTTTTATTATATTGGCATTAATTATCAAAATGATAGGGATCTGTGTGTGTGTGTGTGTGTGTGTGTGTGTGTGTGTGTGTGTGTGTGTGTGTGTGCGCGCATGTGTGATTGCATATGCACCTCCCTAATCTTGCTTAGTAAGAAGGTTAAAATGCTAATTATACAGTGACTCTGCAGTCATTTGGGGATTAACTTCATATATCAGACCGCTGGCTGTGTCAGATTCTCTGGCAATGCACTTCACACTGTCCTGACTTGAGGATCTATACATTAACCAAGAGGGATCTTATTACTGCATTTCATACATTGTAGTTTCACAGCATTTCTTATGCATATAGAGTATCTCACAAAAGTGAGTACACCCCTCCCATTTTAGTAAATATTTCATTATATCTTTTAATGGGACAACACTGAAGAAATGACACTTTGCTACAATGTAAAGTATTAAGTTTACAGCTTGTATAACAGTGTAAATGTGCTGTCCCCTCAAAATAACTCAACATACAGCCATTAATGTCTAAACCGCCGGCAACAAAAGTCAGTACACCCATATGTTAAATTGCCATAGAGGCCAGTTATTTCATGGATCCAGGATACTATGCATCCTGATAAAGTTCCATTGGTCTTTGGAATTAAAATAGCCCCACATCATCACATGCCCTTCACCATACCTAGAGATTGGCATGAGATAGATTCCATAAAATCATCTCTCAATGCAAATCAAACTAGCTATTAGGCTAAATGACATAAAACCATGCCAATCTCTAGGTATGGTGAAGGGCATGTGATGATGTGGGGCTATTTTAATTCCAAAGACCAAGGGAACTTTATCAGGATGCATAGTATCCTGGATCCATGAAATAACTGGCCTTTAAAAATAAAAATCTGCCTGCCTCTTTGGGAATTTAACATAGGGGTGTACTGACTTTTGTTGTCAGCAGTTTAGACATTAATCTGTCTGTATGTTGAGTTATTTTGAGGGGACTGCACATTTACAGTTTATTTATTCAAGCTGTAAACTTAATACTTTACATTGTAGCAAAGTGTCATTTCTTCAGTGTTGTCCCATTAAAAGATATAATGAAATATTTACTAAAATGGGAGGGGTGTACTCACTTTTGTGAGATACTGTATGTCTACAGTATGTGTTTGGGTTTCCACATGAATGAGGGATCATGAGATGATGATTTCTGTCAGATTGCTGCACAAAATCAAACACATTTCGTCAGGCACGGCATGTGTAACAGTTTAAAAGTAAAAGTGAAGTAAAAAAAATTCAAAAACATGTTGAAAACACTCCTTCCTTTTTCTGTTAATAAATCCCACTTTCCCTTTGTGTATAATTTCAGTGTAAAGTTGCCAAAGTGAGTCCTAAAATGCAATGTGTTGACTAAGACAAAAATATTAACTTGTTTTCCACTGAAAACACAAATGGATCATATCAATTAATTTAAAATTATCATTATTTTTCAATTATTAGGCTGTGTGATTCTTCTTTGATGTCAGATCTGTGATGTGTACTTTTATTATTTATTTGAACAGAGGCAAAGCAGGGAAAAGACTGCATCACAAGATTCGGACAAAGATCTGACACATCCCCATATGGTCTTTTGTCAACAGCTGTATTTTAATCGTCAAAGCCTATGATCCTCTTCGGCACAATCTTGATGAAAGCTAAAATGTTGCTGTCTGGAATACCGTGTGGCATCTTGATGAATTTCTTAAAATCATACTCACACATGCACACAGCTCATAATATCTTTCACTTCTCATTGTCTCTGACGTGATAACAGCTCTCGCTTTTCTTTTTCTCCCTGCTTGTCTGTTTTTCACTTTCCTCACTCTCTCCATTTCTGCATCTCTCACCTCTCTTTATTCCTATCGCTTTTACAATAAATAGTTCAGAGGCAGAATTCCAAGGGAAAGGCCATAGTCCTGCACACATAAAACACACACACACACACACACACACACACACACACACACACACACACACACACACACACACACACACACACACACACACACACACACACACACACACACACACACACACACACACACACTCTCTCACAGGGAGCTCCGCTGTGTGTTTCCAGAGACTGGAGGGGGTTCTGGGAGCAAAAATAATGAGCTCATCAGTTCAGCCTGGAGGTGCTGTTGGCAACACACACACACGCACACATAATTTTTCTTTTTCTTTCTTTCTATCACATACACAGACACAGAGGCAATTACCACGGTCCATGCTCGGTAGGATATTCCATCTCTCTCCGGCCGACTTCACCGTGACTCACTGTATAGACTCTGGGCTGCTCAAGAAATTGCTCCCCTGCCCCTTTTTGCCTTATCCCTTTCTTGTAGCAAAGAAACGTATGTTAGTTTCAAAAGAGGATCGCCTGCGCCTGTATGCATGTGTCATAGTGTGTGTTAATGCTTGGCACTGTAGGCTGTTTGTTAAGATGCAAAAATGTGTGTGTGTGTGTGTGTGTGCCAGTACTGTATGCTTGCTGAGATCCACTATTGTGCAGCACTCGTATGGAGATTTGCAGTTGTATCTGTATGTATGTATGTATGAAGTTAAGTTGCTGGGCAGCAGGGATATTGTACATGTGCTTGGCTGAATGCATTCATATAGTTATGAGAGTTGAGGTGATGAGGAGCAAGTGGCTGGAGATGGAGTGTTTTCAAGTGCTGTCTGCAGGAAGCCTTGGCTTGTTTGTTTAAAGTGAGGATTACCATTTGAATGAACTGCATGAACCCAGAGTTAAAGCGTGGCAGTTTGAGAAACGGAGGTCATGAACTAGTAGATAGAATAATTTCCTCCGTTTTTTTGTGCTCACAGCAAAGTAAAACATCAAGTGGGTGGTCTAATTCCATACAAATGGAGGTGAAAAATATCCATAGAGAAGAAGCTGTGGATGTTCTCATTAGAATATTGCTGTGAAATTAGATGCAATGAAATGTAATCATGCTGAGGAAAAAATAGGCAAATACATCAATAGACAACATGTCACATCACTCTGGAGTACATTGCAGAGAATAGCTGTTACTGTTAAATTTGTTTAAAGTACCGTTCATAAATGTTCTAACTGAATCACTTGTCTCTTCTCGATTATGCATTCTATGTCAATAATGCCTCCTCACAATCTGCTATGCACAGTATAGTAATGCCACTGAGCCGCCAAGAGTCTCAAACACCACTTAACTTTGAAGAGACAATCCATTTGACCGAAACAATCGATCCCAGCTTAATAAACACATGGTGGTTTGTTACAGCTCATTAATTATCCCCAGCCCGGGCTCCTTGGCTTGGTGCAATTTGCGCTCATTGGTTTTATTTGGGTTTTCTTAGTTGGAGTGAAAAACAAAGACAACAGGATGTCTTGTCAATTATTGACTCCATTGTCGTGTCTGTTCTTTCCACTATCCCTGCTAATCTTCGAGCATTTCTGTTTCCTCTTTATGTACAGACTTTTCCCTACTCTACATCTGTTTACCACTTTTCTCTTCCCTTATCCTCCACCTCTTAATCCCTCTCAATTCCTCCCTCCACCTCTGTCTTCTCTCTCCCTCTATCGTTCAGTTGCCAGGTGTTTTTTTGGTGTAATGATAGCCTGCTATGTGGTCTCACAGCTCTGGGTTATTAGATCCAATATCATTTCTAAAGCAATAAATGGGAGACAGTACTTGTGTGTATTTCATTCTTTGTATTTCTTTTTTTTTTTATTACTTCCAGAACATATTAACAAGCTTACTTTTTATCCTTACAGGCTCAAGCTTAATTACATTCAGGGAAACGTCACTGTCAGCCATGGAGCAGAATAAGTAAGGAAGGCTTTTTTGATTAAGACCAAAGTTTCTGTTTTGGGTTCCATTTTTTTTATTAGTTAATATGTGGATTCTCCGTGATATCAGTCATGACTGGAAGCTGGAATGTATTTTTCAATAACCTCACATTCGTATGGAAGGTTAAGCTCTCCAAATCCAGGATGGTGAATATTTAGCAAGCAAAATGTCAAATAGGAATATGGCATCAACCTTTTAATATTGAAACATTCATTATGCAAGTTATCAACATCAACTTTTTGTTCTCCAACTGGAGCCTCTGTATGTGTGTATGTGCGCGCGTTTGTGTGTGCATTTTGGTGAGGAGGAAGGTCAGTATGCCTCATCATCAATTGCATCTATTTGTCAACACATGCAAACACACACACACACACACACACACACACACACACACACACACACACAAAAAAACTATTCTAACACGGTTCCACTTCACTTAGCTTGGTTATATTTACTTAATAAATTGAAGCTCCATTCCCAAACAAAATGGTATTTCATAAATACTGTAGGAGGGCTGACATGAAGTATGCACCAGTCTTCTTGATTATATGTCATGTAGCTGTCATGCGACTGTTTCAGGAGGCCCATGTATAGGTCTGTTTAATTCATCAAGATCCAAGTAGAGAGATGCCAGCACGTTCAGATATTTGAGCAATCCAATGCAATCTTATTTTAAGACAGGGTTTCAGTGACAGGAGACAGGAAAGCACTCATCAATTGTAGATGAGAGGTAATAAATCCCATCCAACTTACTGTCCACCATTAAAAGATGCTTCTGGGGGTGGGGGGAAAGGTAAACATCTGTCATGTCTATGCTATGGGAAATTGCATGCAGTCTCGAAAGACAACAGATCAGTAACTGTTTAGGGGACGACGCAGAATTGAATAACTACACTATAAAAACACTATATCAACAAATCAGGCTCTAGATTTCAATGCATTCTAACTTTGGTCCAGCTTTTCCCAGCCCTTCTCATTTTATGGTCAGGTTTGGCTCCTAAACCTGCGTTAATTCTTTTTATTTGCGACTTGGGCACGACACACCAAGCTTGACATAGCAAACAGTTACCTATTTCCAGATTCAGCAGAAACAGAGCAGCATTGTCTTACATTTGGAGTGGCCACCTGCTGAATGTAAGTCCAATATTCAAGGGGTAAATATCTGGCTCTTTAGCTGATATGTGTTCAACTATATTCACCAGCTTTTCACGATAAGCAACGGTCGTTTGATCCAATGTAAACAAATATTGATTTCTTCCGCTTTAAATAACTCAAGCTGAGACATTGGAGTATTTGGAACCTGGTGAGCATATAACTGACACACAACAGATTATTGGATTATGCTTTAGTATTGGATCAGTAGTTTCCATGCACATCTTTTCTTTTTTTCTTGTGCCATGACTCTGGCCTACAACTGCAATCTTTTGCGACCACTGATAATCCAATGCTAACCACAGCTTTGTCATTTTCAATCATCCAAGCGCCAAACTCTTCAGACTCTTTTCACAAAGACATTTAAAACACACAGATTATGTTTTCTTTTAACCTTCGATTTGTCACTTCCTTTACAACTATGGGATTTCCTATCAGCGACCCTGAATCCAGGGCAAGAATTGCATTTTGTCACGTGAGGTGAATCCATTGTAACTCAGTTACATGAAGATAGATTCTGTGCTCTCTCGCTTCACCACTTAGAGATTGAGACGAGTGTGTTCTTACAGTATACAGTCCTGCCTTTTGTGTGTTGAAATTGAGTTATATAAACCAGTCCTTTTTGGCTGAAAGTTTGGTAAAGTGAAGCAAATGTAGTCACACACCCAGAGTCACCTACTTACAAAGACATTACATTCAACATTATGAGTGCCTAGTTATAGTTAAAAGTGGGGGTGCAAGATTAGGGACATGCCTAAACATTTTCATTTAATTAACACCTGATAGTGCCATTTCCTTCAATAAAGAGCCGTCAATTATGACTAATAAAGCTCCTCTTTCACTATAAAGCTGTTTTATTGCACTATATATTAAAATACTCCCATTTCATTGTGTTCTGTATTTTCAGCAGTGAGTGACAGATAACATGTTGTCTTAGAGTGTATAATGCATGTATATTTTATATTTAGAAGAATTGGCAAAGCTACATAACTCATCTGAGCATATTTCAAGTTTGTGACCTGATCCCACCTCATGTAAATTTCACTTTCCCATTCACACTCTTTGATCTTCTTTCAAATAGTTTTGGTCATTAATGATTATTGCAATACTGAAATGATGAGGAAGAGAATGAAAGAAAAAACTGACATTTCATTTTTAGCCAGCATCAACAGAGACAGAGTGACTGCAACAAGACAGTTGTCTTGACAGCAAGAGACTACTTTTGTTTTCTTTGCCCAGGATTGTTTTAACTGAGCCTGAGTGCTCCGCGGTGAAGCTTGCGCTAATGGAAGAGAGGACTTCCTGTGATCTCTCAAAAAAAAATAAAAAGCCTTTATATTTCTAGTGAACAGCTTAAAAATGCAGAATTACAACTGCAGCATACTTTTTGCGTCATGTCCTTCCTCCTACACACTTGTCTTATCCAAACAAATAATTTCCAGTAGGTGAGAACGCCTCTAACGTTGTGTGCTACATGTGTGAAACAGCATCTCCACATGTCCGGACCTGATTCTCTGGACATTGTCTAGAGTTTAAATGAGTAAACGGCTTACTGTAGATAAGGACTGGAAATGAAAGTTTTCATTCATATACTCCGTATGAAACATACAGATATAACAAATTTTCATCCAAACGAGCTCAAATGTTTAAAAATAGCAAAACTGTATGATCAGGTGGGGACACAAAAACACACATTTGCCCCAACTCTAATAGTGGGGGTGCAGTTGCTCTGCTTGCTCAATTGCTCAGGCAACTATGTTCACAACTACTTCTATTATCCATTACCTTTGCACCAGTGTCATTCATTTCTTGGTAAAACCTGCATCAGATTACAGGCAGGGTACAATATGGGTGGAATATAGAATCACATACCTATATCCTCTGTAGACATGTCTAGTCCATAACACTGTATGAGTCAGCATGATGTCAACAGCTGGATGAGTGCATCAAAACATTCACTGTACAATAGAGAGACAAATTGTAAAAGGCAGAAAGTAAGAAAATATGGAGAAAAAAAAGTGAGAATTAAAGAGAAAGGATGAAAAGTGTGACAGTACAAATTAAATATTGGATGAGAAAGAGACAGAGAGAAATAGTTCTAATTATCATTATGTAAACTCCCCTAGTTCTTAAAATTCTAACAGTAACTATGGATAATTCATGCAGTGTTATAATGAATAAATAACTGTTCTACAGCAACATTAAAAAAGATTATCTTACTTGTGAAGTTCTGTCGTCTAAATCTTACTATTGCAAAGAGAATTCAAAATAGAGACTATGCAAGTATTGTATTTCCCACTGTTTTTGCTTAATCATAATTGTTTTTTGAGTCTATCAACTCAAAGACAGAAGTGTATTAAAAATGAATATCATCCTAATGAATGGCCTTATTGCAGAGAGTCCTGACATATTAATGTGTGTAATTGAGTCTTCATGGATAGATAATACCAATACATTTACTATTTGTATAATACACCATATACCATTACGGACTTCATTGAGTGCTGAGTAACTGGTGATTGTGCCATGAGAAAAAGCGTCATTGTCACAGCTGCCACAGTCTTAATGCTTTGCATACTATAAGCGCTCATCTTATACTGTGTAATGCACATCTGTATGAATGTGGATGGTGCTAATCTGAGGAAGGCATGTGTCCTGATGGTGATAATATGGATTCACAATGAAGTGAATGTATTATCAGTGGTCGGTAAAACCTTGTATCTTCAGATTATTCACTATTCAAAAGTGTGTGTGTGTGTGTGTGTGTGTGTGTGTGTGTGTGTGTGTGGGGGGGGGGTTATTTACCCAATAACATCCACACACTTAACATTGGACAATGCTGTGTAAAGACTGCTTTGTCCTCAAGTCATAAAACGTAAACTAAATGTTGGATGACCTGTCAGTGGTCATTTACAGAACAAGACAAAAATTGAGATACAAGGTTTTTACATAAAACTGACAATGAAGAAAAAAATACCACAACCCATTCCGAAGCTTACTTTTCTCTTTTCATGAATACTGATGTGAACTACAATCCATTTGCAGCCGCACGTTCACTCAGTCTGCAATTTATGATTCAAGCTGTAACTACCTCATTTGATCCCATCCTTGTTATGCTAATTTTCTCTCACAATGGTAGCAAATCAGTTTGATTTAACTGTGCAAACTGTGTGAGTAGAGGACTGTGCGTGTGTGTGGCGTTTGGGAGGAGTGGTTGCTACCACAGTTGTGCCTGTGTGTCTGAATGAGTTAGCTTACACGCATGTGTGTGCACATGTGTGTGTGTGTGTGTGTGTGTCATACGGCATACAGTTGTCAGAGAAGTGAGAGGTGTTT
Organism: Perca flavescens; assembly: GCF_004354835.1. Taxonomy (NCBI): domain Eukaryota; kingdom Metazoa; phylum Chordata; class Actinopteri; order Perciformes; family Percidae; genus Perca; species Perca flavescens. The sequence continues at coordinate 24,999,326 of NC_041336.1, forward strand.
TTGTGCCAAAGCCAAAGCTCCCAATCTGCATTTTGATGTCATTAGCTTGCCACATCAAGCTGCTTCAGTGGTACTTTAAACCCAGATTGTGTTTTCAAGAGCACTAAACAGAATATGGGATGAAAGGCTTAAAAAGCTTCGAAAAAGACCCCTCATAATGAAATAATAAATTATTTTAGATATTGGTTTTTTAGTATTCGAATTTTTGGTAAGAATTGTTTTATCTAAAATCAGTAGTGAGAAAGTGAAAAACAAATATTGGCTTATTTGCGGTTAGTGTAATCATGCACTCTTTCTTCTTTCTCACACACATACACACACACAAACACACACACACGATTTTGTAGCCCAACATTGCTTACATTGTAAACTTAAACAGTAAGTTAAAAAAAATGACACAATAAAGTGGAGGCTCACGCACATGAACCCACACAGACGACTTCTGTGCAGCATGTGGTCTCAATCCTCAGAGGATGAAGCATTAGTTTGACCTCTTGTAGAAAACAGCAGAATCAGCACACAAACACACACACACACACACACACAATTCAGTGTTCTTCTGGGATTTGACCAAAAGGGGCGAAAACTTCAAGTACTTTTGTTTGTTGTTGAAAAAATCAGTATGGTGCATTTTCACTGCAGCCCACGGAATTCTCTCAACACAGTTCAGATTTAAGATAGATTCCATAACTAAAATAGCCACACACGCACACAAACATGCACATGCACACACACACACACACACACACACACACACACACACACACACACACACACCTATTAATATCCGAGTAGCTAGAGGCTACTGGCCTATGGTGACCTTTGAACTTCTGTCCTTGTTTTTCAAAGTTGACCTTAATGCTGTAAGAGACTTATCCCCAATTCTGTTGTGAAAAATGTTTGTGTTTGTGTGCGGGAGAGAGAGTACAGGTGTGATGTTTTATTCCTTCCTGCTGGGATCTCTGGAGCATGAGGCTGAGGGAAAACAAACAAGAAAGGCAGACAGTGATTGAGTTAGCAGGAGAGTGATGGTTTCTCTCTGTGTCTATGTGACAGCTGGAAGCCTGGAGCTGAGTCAGTGTATCTCACTTTGAATAGTTTAAGCCAATATTGCCTCATATTTTTGAGACAATATGGATTGACAGTTTGACAAAATACATTTTTAAATTGGTTGTTGCTCCCACTGAATCAAGTAATGTCCACATTCACACTAGCTTTGTCCTCCACCACAAACACGTACTACCTTACCCATTTCACTTTGCATCAGGATGAGACTCTTCAGCTCTCTGGGGTTGCTCGTAAGGGGCATCGGTAGCTCTGCTTATCCTTCTCTTTCTTTCAGCTTCCACAAACAGCAACATAATCAACTATCAACTTGTCAGACTACGTTGCTTGTGGTGTACCACCCATCCTGCCCTGGTCACTATGGTCAGTTTTTACCAGATCTACTTTTTTGTGATGTAATAGTCTATCCTGAGTGCACCCACTGCTCTTGTCTTTGACAAGACAAAAGCAAAGATGCAACTTCTCAGAGCATGCTTGCTGGATGGAGTGATGAAAGCGAGACTTAACATGGCATTCCTTCTGCTCACTGCCTCGGATGTGAAAAAACTAAAACACCTTTTTAATTTTCCTTGGAACAAGTGTTAAATACCACTGCTGTCCCACCATGTCACGCACAATCTGGAAATTGTTGAGCAGGTTTTGTGGCAGGAGCCTCTTCAGATCAAGTCTACTGTATACCATCTCTGGCTTCACATACTTCACACACTTAACAGGAAACCTACCCGGCGGCAGAGACCAAAGGGATAGGGGATGAATATCACAACTGGATATTTAATGTGGAAGCCCAGCAGCCAACCTGCGACTGCTGGGTTCATGTGAAAGGTGTCTCGCTTTGTTGAGTAAAAGAAGTAGCTCTCCAGGAGTGTTGCCCTCACAATCACCACATTTGATGTCCTGACAGTCTGAGTATGCAACACCACCCTCCATCAACATGACTTGGAAGATCTGCTGAATGCTTACTCTGTTACTGAACATAAGATGCAAGTCAGAAAATAAATCAGTTACTTCACATTATCCAGATAAGCCACTGAGTGTGCTTTGTGCAAATTAAAAAAAAACAATGATGTAAGATGACAATAAAAGAGACTGTCCTTCCCCGAAATACCCTCCCATTGGTTGTTTGTTCAAGCAGCAATTACGACTCATATTAACGTTTATAGTGGCGAAAGAGCAAAGCAAGAAGTAAGGTGACAAAGTGTAAGTGGTCAAATTCTGTGTAAGAAGGTAGGTTGGGGTGGTGTATGGGTCAAACAAACACAGGACTTTCACCCAGGAGAGGAGAGGTTTGTGTCCTGTTTGAAAACAGAACTATGTCACATTCTGTCTCACATGCGTAACAGGACTTTACCATCTTTAAAATGGTAAATTAAACCGCCATCTTAAAAAAAAAAAAGACTTAATTAAGTAGTTTTGGTGCCTGAAGGGGCAGCTGTGACTCAGTGGTCGCCTGCCAATCAGTAGGTTGGTGGTTCAATCCCTGGCCATGCAGTCCCATGTCAAAGTGTCCTTGGGCAAGACACTGAACCCCAAGTTGCCCCCGATGCTGCGCCATCGGAGTGTAAATGTGTGTGAATGTTTATCTGATGAGCAGGTGGCACCTTGTACGGTGTACCTCGGCCACAGTGTATGAATATGGTGAATGGTTCCTGTACTATGTAAAAGCGCTTTGAGTAGTCGTTAAGAGTAGTAAAGTGCTATATATACACACAGTCCATTTACACCTAATCAAGTAGTTCTTATGGCTAAACGTAACCAAACAGCGACTGTTTCACAACGTTAACAAAGTGTTTAAAGCCGCTCCTGTTGGTTGTATTTCCTGCCAGCGCTAGGGTCGCTAATTTATGAAACACTTCTGTTTTTGTGTAGTTTGTGTATTAGAGGGTAGGAATAAACGATCTATATCATCAAATGGTTTGGAGGAATTGTTGAAATAAAACTTGAAATTCAAACCTATCAAACAACAGTAACAGTCAAGTTTATTGCCGTAAATGAACAGAAGCCTGTACACAGCCCAGTGTCTGAAGTACAGACAGTATGAAAGTTCTAAATCAGGCCGGGTAATCCTCGTCACTTCAGTCTGAACACTTTACTGTTCGCTGACTCAGTCAAGAAATGTGTTCTCTCATCCGGAAACTCAGCTTTGAGGTATTTGTCTGACATGGCGACTCAAGCACCTGAGCACATCACTGCTGTTAGCTGCAAAGCCCCTTTTGAGTCCAGATCTATAGTTCAAAAACACACAAAGAAATAAAAACTACTTTGACATGTGACTTATTAACTTCAGCACGACGTGATTATTTGGATCTGTGTGCTGTTTTCTTGAATTGACTTACCATGAATCAATAAAGATATGGGTTGATAACGTTATAATGAGCAAAGCTTCCATATGAAATTAAGTTTTGGAAATCAAGGTTGAAATACCCACAACTGAATCATTAAGAGGGAGAGAGCAGCAGTACTTGTTAATCATTAAATCCTTAAACCGTCAAGAGGGAAAAATATGATAAACAAGAATATTATTTGAACAAGCTTTGGGTTTAGCCGGGCATACTATTATTTATTCTAAAATCTATTGCCTTCGCTCAGTATCTCTCTGCCTCTGTGTTTCCTACACCCTAAATCTAACGTATTTCCTTTTTTCCCCCTCCTCTACTTCTCTTTCTCTCTCACTCTGTAAATCAATTTTGGGCTTGGGGCTGCTGTGCCTTGCAGGCATCTTTCTCTTTGATAGCGTTCCCACCACAACTCCAAGTGTATGTGTGTGTGATTGCCCCCACCACAGCTGAACACAGGAGCCAAGCCAGATTTCAAACTTCTTTGTAGGATTTTGGTTCAAACTCAGCCCTGTTGTAGCCAAAACGGCAACTTAAAGACTCACACAAACAGAAATACACACAAACAGCCCTAAATCTCACACACATGGCTTTGAACAATGGGGATGTGAAATTAGGAGTTTTGTTCTCCTGCTACACATGTGTAGGCTTAGCATTAAAGAGATAGAGCGAGACAGACAGAAGGAGAGAGAAAGAGAGGCAGCACTTTGAAGGCAGATGTACCTAAAGGCAATGTCCTTCAAAGAGTTTGTTGCACAAAGAATTTTGATGAAAAAGTGTTTACAGACAGACAGAGAAGAGAGAGAAAATTATGCATAAACATGAGAGATGATGAGCCGATTCCCATATGTTGTAGTTTCTCTCAGGTACACACACACACACACACACACACACACACACACACACACACACACACACACACACACACACACACACACACACACACACACTCTTTATCACGTGGCTTTGTCACTGGAGACAACTTGGGATGAGTCCAAGCTCAAACTGTATATTTGAAGCTTATTAAATTGTGATTAGGAAAAAAACACATTTGACAATGCAAAATAATCTTTTATAAGATAGAAGAAAACCTTTTAATGTCATCAACTCATTCTCTATTAAAGGGAAGTTAGGATTACAGTGAAATGTGTGTGTTAAACTGCTGGCGCCACATTACCAATCCATCTTTACACAGTTTTGTTATATTATACACATACGAGATTGCTTACTGTTTGTAGTCCCTGATGATCGGCATACTGTATATTTGAGCACACTCTTTACAGCTACAAAATTAGACTCAGAATTACTGGGGTTTGGTCTTACTACTGTCGTCCCTGTACTCTCTGGTCACTATTATAACTGATGAGAATGCATCCCATGCTATTTTGTTAGAACAGCTTTTGTCTTTCCATTTGACTTGAGCATAATTCATACTAAGCTTACCTGTGCCACACAGTTGTCAATCATGTCCTGGTCCTCAAAAACAACTGGCTCCACCAGGTTAAGTGTGCATCGGAAAACTGCTATGAATGCATCTCTCAAAGCCTGATACTAAACCCTCAGTGCTATTCTAAACTGCAGCTAAAAACAAATGTATGGAAAACCCTGCAATAACTGAGCATGGAATGTAACACATGAGCCAGCAGCGTGGCCACCTGTCTTGCAAGTGATCCCAGACTTTGAACTCACATTAGCATACTGCAGTCAAGACCTCACAGTGGGTCATGCTTGGTTAGTTGGTATGGTTCATCTCATGTGGAATAGCTCCACCTGTTGACTGATGACTGTACAGCTGGTCAACTGTTGGACATACTATGTAATACAGGCACAGCCGTGTACAGTAATACAAATGTAAAGAGGCCACATTTGCAGTTGGCTTTTAAAATAGGACAAAGTGATATTCTGTGCAGAGTGGGCACACTTGAGCTTATAAATGTATTTCAAAAAGCATGAAATCTGCTAATTCAATTGTTTTACTAATGAAAGATAACTACAGCTGCATTTACCAAGAACTAAAACTGGTTCTTTGTGACTCTGAATATTCTTGGGCACCATTTTCTCATTGACTACTCAGAGTCACTTTGCCCATTTCCCTTACAGGGGTAAACCCCTCCTGTGTAACCCCTATACAACTGTGTATGTGGTAGCAGGCACATTAGTGCATCAAACTGGGCCTTTACCTGTAATAACACACAGTACATTTTAAGTATTTTGCGAAGATTTAATGCTATTTTTCAGCATTGTCTTAAGATAAACTCAATATTTTAAAATGTATTTACATAAGATTTAACAATGCCTAAAATATATAGGGAGATAATTATAGGGAGAACCGATGTGCAAGATGATCTAAACTATTTTTAAAACCCACCCTGAATTGGTTGACAAAGTACAAGTGCTCTGATGGTTTTTCTTCAACCTTTATTCCTGTTTGCCACTGGCTTCCCTGAAGAGATGTGTCTAGCAGCGAGACGCTAGGATGAATTAAACCTGCCGTAAAATATAACGAACCACGCACTTCTGATGATTTTCTATTGAGATTATGAAATGTGAACTTTGAAGTTGTAACATTAAGTCAAAGCATGACATCATGACATGCTCTGGCAGGCATTGATGTCAGATTTTCTGCCACAGTGTTTAAAGTTGGTGAGCCCCGGTGGGTGGAAGTGATTTCACAAGATTGCCTGAATATAATGAGCTGATATATCTTTGAGTAGATATGGTATTTTCCTTAAAATATCATTTTAATGATAGCTTTTCCTTTTTCATACAGTACACAAAGGGAAATAACTGAGGAAGTTTAAGAAGCCAGAAAAGATAAGTATCAAATCTTGTGATTTATGTCACAATGCTACACTGTGAAAAATACGGCATGCATTTTAGCCTGTCACACTACAGTAATGTGGATGTTCTGCAGTAATATGACCTGGCAAGCCTGTACCCCATGATCCTTGAGAAGACTCTTTAACAAAGACCTCCCAGACGAGTGGAAGGCACTGAAATCCACCATGTGTTTGGAGCTCAATCTGTTTTACTGTCTCATTAGACCTGCTGCTTTGTTAATGTTAAACACTCACAGATGAGTCTCATAAAATCCTTTTAGCTACTTAGACTAAAAGATATCAGTGAGCTAGTTTGTATTTTTTAACACTTTAATGCTACAATCATTAGTGGGGGCTTTCTGCTTTTACTTGACCATTCAATTACACCTAGACTAGTCTCGCATTGCCAGACGTATATCTACAGCGCTGTGGAGTAAGGTCTGGCTAAACCACATATACATTCTGTTCACACAATACAGTAACCTGAGCTTAGATTATCTGGATACATGGTTAAATGTAATTTGCTTTTACCAGTGTTTTGCAGTGTGTACTTTATACTTCATCCATAGCATATCCCCACCAATTGGTCCCAAAATGCCGTAAACAAATATTATTTGTAAATCTTTACAATCATTCCAGGAAAGAACCAAGCAGGTCTGCCTTATTGCACAATCCAAATTTTCCTCAAATGTGCCATTTTTACACGTAGCTTGCTAGCTCAAAGTTTGTTTTCCGAAGAAGAGATTTTGAGAAGATAACACACGTGTGGTTTTCTTGCATTTTTACACACCTACATTTTTAGTGTACTTTAATTCGGGATACATAGAAGAGTTGAGGTTCTCCACTTTAAAAGAGACTAAAGTGTTTCAATGCACAACATTTCTCCTGTTTGAAAACAAATGTTTCAATGGAAAAAGGGCATGCTTGATTAAACACTTTCCAAAAGGAGTTAAGGGCACTGTTTCCCAAATTTCCCATCTTCCCTTACTGACTCATTGAACCCCTGCTGCTTTGTTGAACCTTTAAGTATTCACAGCTGAGAGTTTTTTTTTTAACTTAACCATATAGCTTTATAAAGTGGCCTCTTTAAATGTTCTCATCACTTGTGTGCATGGGGTTATCAAATGTGTAAAAATACACAACCCAGCCAAAAGCAAGGAAGAAGAAATTGGTGTTGTCAATAGTAGAGGCACAACAAAGGCTAGAGATAGGCAATTTGAGAATGTGTGGGCCACAACAGCAAAGGCATAGTCAGGGTCTGGACCACAGCTTGACTGAGGTCCTGATCCTGGACTTTGCCCGCAGCCTTCAAATACATTTCTAAGACCTTTGTGTAGCTAAGTTGCTTTCCTGACTGGAGACTTACATGCACTTGTGTTGTCTGAAGGCAAAATCAATCAGTTCCAACATACAGATCAGTCCACTGCAGTGTTAAATAACCTCATGTCTGAAGTCTTAAGGGCTGCAGCAGAACTCTGTATGATTCAGCTCCGAAAGGCTGCTGTTCTCAGTGAGACATATCAGGGTCAGAAACTATCAGCAGCCTGCCATAACTGTTGTGCAGATCTTTCGGTATGTCTGTGTCTCAGGCTGACTCACCCACTCTTTTCTTTATTTCTTGCTTGCTTTATATCTTGAGACAAAACAGAGCCTGTTTATTCTGTTATTCAATTTAGTTATATTGTGTTTCAAACTGCATCTCTAATCACAATTATTTTCAAACGTCAGTCACAAAATCCCAAACTACATACACGGTAAAGTAGCCCTAGTTGTATTGATGCAGATTTTATTTAAGCATCAGTAGCATTTTTTTCTCAGGAACATGTTTTATAAATGATGATTTTCAAACTGATTGTAAACAGCTGAACATGATCAAGCTGTGCAAACATTTTAGTAAAACATATTGAAAGGCTGAAAGAAAGTTAAGAGAACTGAACCCGAAATAATACCTCACAAAATATGTCAAATCATATGCCTGTTATTTTGTGAATCAGAAGGAGAAATAAAGAAGAAATAAATAAAACTAGTTACTAAATAGAAAGGGTGTGCAAAAATGGACCCATGTTTCCTCCTAACCAGGCTTCTGAAATTTCAATGAAAACTTCAACATGAAAAACTAACTGTAAACCACATGTTTGATATGTAAGACTTAAAGTCCCATTCCTCTCACACACTTTCTCACACATACAGGCACAGGTACGTTTGGGAGTGTTTCAGTTATCCAGATGTGGTGCTGTGTGCAGTAGAAGGTCCAGTGGGACAGAAAGGAATGTACCGTTGGATTAGGACATACAGTGGGGCCTCTGTGCTGCTCAACTCTCCCCAAACCTGTAGTGTGCAGATGGATGAATACCTATGTCTAAGTGTGTATGTGTGAACTGTATGTGCATGTGTATGATTGCTTGGATGCATAGTACACACGCAGACAATCCCTCTCTTTCATGTACACACACACACACACACACACACACACACACACACACACACACACACACACACACACACACACACACACACACATGCCCCTACTTATGACCCTTAGTGGCCTGTGAAGGGATTAAACCACAGCAGGGTTCTATGGCTGTCAACCTGCCTCTCTCTCTCACACACACACACACACACACACACACACACACACACACACACACACACACACACACACACACACACACACACACACACACACACACACACACACACACACACAATCATCATCCTGTCCTCTACCTCTGTAACCTCTTCCTCAGGCTTGCAGATGTTTCCTGAGACCAAAGTCTATGGGAACTGAAGCAAGACTTGCAGTTTTCAGAATTTTACTGTCCTGTTCAGTGCTACAAAATAACCCAAAATATTCTTTTGACTCAGCTGTAAAATCTGCATCACAATCTGATATTTTTTTATTTTTTTATTTAGGAGGTACTGTATCTCAACAACTGGCATTTATGTCTTTACAATGTAAGACAGTCATCCTGTGTTTGAGGGCAGAACTACACTATTTCTTTTTATTGTTGATTCTATGGTATCATTGTGTTTTATGTCATCAAATCAATTCCCTTTTAAAGCCATTGTGTTGTGATGTTTTCTATGCACAAAGTGATGTTCTATTGTGGTTGTTGGTCGATTATTACTGCAAACTGCATCACAGCCATTTAAGCCACTCAGCTTCACACATGATGACGGTGCCACCTAGAGGTGTATTTGCATGCTTGTGATGAATGGGCCTGCACAGATTACAAGTTTTCTAACATGCAGTGTAGTACAAACAATACAATAATCAGACTTTGATCACTCTTTGGGATAACGTGGCTATACAGAAGCATTATATACTTTAAAAGTGCTTCATACAATGCTACCGCTTACTGTAATGGCAAATTATTTTGATGTTGTAATTCAAAATTCAACATTTATATAAACTCAAATATATATGAAAAGAGAAACTGCATGCAATATCTGTAATTACAGACCAGCTGGTAAATCATGAGAGGATTTCTTTTATGTTCCTCCCAGTACAGCAAATACATACAGTACCGCATACTGAGTTAACAAATTAGATGGCTGTTATCAGTCATAATTTACCTTTTAATTCTAGTGAGTAATTCAAGTCTCCGTCTCTCTCTCTCTCTCTTGAGAGAGTCTTCCTTGTTCATTGTCTCTGTGCTCCATAGATAGGATGACCCTTCCTGGTGTGTAACAATGTGTGTTGGAACTAACAGCACCTCCGGGGGTTGCTGTTATGGGTCTGTGTCTGTGCGTGATGTATGACGGAATATATTCACGTGTGTGTGTGTGTGTGTGTGTGTGTGTGTGTGTGTGTGTGTGTTTTCATGCATCTCTTGGGGTACCCCAGCTGAAGCCAGCTGTATATCACAGCAGTCTCCCATGTGTAACTTCAAAGTCGCTGCATGCTCGGTTCAGGCTATTTATGACACAGTCACAGGAAGGACACGTGTGTTTATGCTGGTCTTTGTGTAACAAAACCTGGACATACATAAATAATACTGCTCACTTTCCTACCGTCTCTATGTTCTTCTTACAGAAATGTCATGTCAGTTAAGTTTCCTCAGTGAGTTTTGTATCTAAGGGGACTGCAAAGAAACCTCTCCGGCACTGGACAGCAGAGGCATGCCATGTGTCCTTCACACAGCTACAAACTAAAATAACAATGCTTTGAAAACAGTTTGGCCATCGAGAATTTGACTTTCTTCATTGTGTGTTGGCTTTGTTTTTCAGTTCTGCCTGAAAACGTTTGGACTGTCAAGACTTGGGAGAGGATGAGAAGAACAAAAGAGAGGACAAACGAAACTGGATAAAAAAAGCTTATGGGGGGGGGGTCAAAAGAAATCTGTAAATACACATAAAGCAAAGTGCTTTGCATCTCTACAGACTAAAGAACACCGGGGGCAGTGCGGCTCCCCATAGGCAGCAACAAGAGCTGCAGACCACTGCTGCTTGCTTCTTCATCTTGTGTTTTATTTACATTGTTTGCACTGTTTTTTTTTCTACTTCTTTCAAAATATCCAGACCAGTCCAGCATGATAATTGAGGTATAGCCTGCAGATATGGATAAAGGTAGTATCTGCTCGGCTCAGGCCTAGTCCTTCCAGGGACTCCACACTAATTAGGTACCCTGTAGAGTTTTTGACCACTAGTAGAAACACAAGGAGGTACATGCACATTATGGGAGCACGTGGGCGGCGTGAGACACATCGGGGGTGTTTCACAGAGGTGATTCAGCCAATCGACAGTTGGTGGCGGTAACGCAGTGGCAAAGTGCTAACATACGTAGTAAAGAAGAAGACTGCTAGCAAGTGAACAAGCATGTAGGCAATGCAAGATTTAAAACATTAAAGCTTTGCAAATGTCTTTTAAAGAAGGAAGAAAATTCATTCGACACGTTCGTTAGACTTCAGGGACACACGCAATGCGCTTTGGCGAAAAACATCGAACGCAATTATGACTTTTCTTTGTTTACAAGAAAATTCCACAGGGCACCTTTTATGCTAGAGCCAAGTATGTGCAAATAAAAGAGTGTCACTCGGTAGCAGTAGGGCGACTACTTAAAGAAGAGTTTACTGTAGCTTTGTGTTTCTCAGCAGATATAAGGAATGCAGAGGTAGCCCAGGTCAGTGAATGGAGAAAAGCCTCGATGTTTAGGGTGTAGTTCCCTTTATAGCCTTGTACTCATTTTCAGCAGTAGTGCATTTTGAGAGAATTGGGACGCCACCCAGAATATGTTTTTTTATCAACATAGAGAGGAAATGTTGTGAGTGAATGTATTCACAAAACATTCGCTGAGAATGTATTTCATGTGTTTTCCTACAACATATGGTCACTGTCGGGCAGAAACAACGGTATCTCCATATTTCGTCATTTCAATTTCTTTTCATAAATAAATGCAATTGGTCACTGCTTACGTCCGTCTGTGGGTTTAACAAATATTTAAACAGGGACAAGGTGTTTTTGTCTGACTTTGTCTGAGATAAATAGCTCAATCGAATGTTTTCAAACTAGCCTTTTTTTCGTTTCCTGAAAAACGACAGTTTTCACCCAACAGCGACAATATAATTCTTACAATACAAACTTCAACTTCAACTTAAACAATATCTGCTTCTGCATCTCCTGCATAATAAATCTTTTGTGTGGTTATATTTAGTAACTCAAAGCCCTTAGTTAAGGTCAGGGAAAGGTGGTAGTTTTGGTTAAATATGGAAAAAGTCAATACACAACACATACTGTTTAGTATCCTAAACTCAGAATGCCTCAGAAGCCCGGTCTCTGGTGTCAGCATCCTAAGCATTGTATGCTGACCATCGACCCGGGCCACCTTTCTATGACAAATGAATGTAGCACTTTCTTGACTGGAATATTTTTTTTGCCATTGACTCCAGGCAGAAATAATTTTTCCTTCAAAACTATCTAATTAGTTATATAGTATATAAACGTAATTTCTAAGACACAAGACTGAATTTTTAAAATTTGAAACATATACTGTATATATATTTTTTAAATTACTTATTATAGAAAAAGCTCTTAATTTACAAAAAAAAGCTCCCACAGGCAGGCATTGGAGGGCTTGGTACAAGGCATTGAAGGGTTTTTGGGATGCTGGAAACAATGGATGGAGTGTTTTGGAGGGGAGGGAGGGAGGGAGGGAGGGAGGGAGGGGGAGGGAGAGGGTGCAAAAGTGCAGCACAGAATCACACTCGACAATAGAAGAAACGTGTGACAGCTCAAAAAAGGGGATGAAGGGAAAAATATTGTCTGAGTGCATCTGTATGTGTGACACAGTGTGAGTCTATTCCAATAACTGCATGCATGTGTGTGAGTCATTGTGCGAATAATTGTGTCTGTTTGTTTGTGTGTGTGTGTGTGTGTGTGTGTGTGTGTGTGTGTGTGCGCACTGAGCGGGGTGCCAGGCAGCAGCAGCTGGGAAGGCCTTCCTCTGTTCTCCTGTCATCAATAAATGATCAGAGTAGGCCATCTGGAGAGAGGGAACCACCAACCACCAGGACCTGGCACTGAACGAAAGACATAGAGAAAGAGAGGGAACGTGAGGATGGGTAGAGGGAGACGCAGGGGAACGAGGGAGATGGGACAGAAAGGGTGGGGGGGAGAGAATTAAAACAACACAGGAAGAGAAAAGAGAGTTTTAGTTTTACACGCCTTGTATCTGTGTTAATACAGGTTTGTTTTTTCAAAGTGTACATATTTATGTAAATAAAAAGGGTCCATCTTCAAAGACAATAAAGAAGAGTTTACGACTTACAGTAAGAACCCTAGAAGGAGAGAGGGTGGGGGCATGTAACTGCAAAGAGAAGAGAGGAAGACCCCATGTTGACCCCAAAGGCATAGACACACTCGCACGCATGCATGCACACACACACACACACACACACACACACACACACACACACACACAAAAAGGACACTAGATTTATTTTGACTTGTCTCATTTCCTGAATTAAAAGACAATTTACCAGTGTGTTTTTAAACCAAATGTAATCCTCTGTAGAATGTAATATTAATTCTGTCTGTTTCATTAAATTGATTTTATTGGTCAAAGCACAGCATACTACTACAACTACAGTATTAGCCAATTTTTGGATCCATCTGGTCTCAGAGAGACAAAATATGTACAATTTGAATTCTCACCAAAACCAAGGGGTGGAATCGGAGTTATTCCAGAAGTATGTATTTGATTTTTAATACCCACATATGTTTTATCCAGTCACTATATTATTCATTCATTCATACATTTTCCATATTCATTTATTCCCATTCAGGGTCACAGGGAGGCTATTGGCTATCCCAGGCAGCATACACCGAGCAGACGCCAGGGAAACACATTAATGCAAATTCACACCTGTAGGCAATTTACAGCCTTCAGTTCACCTGACTTGCATTTAAGTGGATGGTGGGAGGACACTGGAGCACCTGAAGAAAAACCCATGCAAACTCAACGATGCTGATATATGACCAGTGCCATTTCCTGAGTAACCTCTGGTGCCTTGCAGATAATCTGAATCGCCTCAGGCTATCAGCAACTGATCTCAGGAAGCCTTCTCAGGGCCAAAACATGCTCCGTCTCTCCACAGCCGGCACTCTCCCTGAAGTCTTTTCAAACACCACACTATAACCTCTTCGGCTTGCATAGTCATAAATTCTGTTTTGCATGTCAACGATTTATTTTGTGACTCCTTTACATTAAACAGGGAGAAGATAAAAACTCCCTAAACATTGAGGATCTTCTTGCTGTGAGGTTACAATCTTCCCCATTTGGCCACTGTCCTGATAGTGGTGAATGTTCTCATATGTAAAATGCATGTTCATCCTTCGTGGTTACTCAACACAAGCACTTGATCGTTCTCATTATACTTAAGAGAAAGCACTGCACTTTACTGTCTTGTGGCATTATAGGAACCTTTTTTTCTGGTTTTCATTTTGAGTTTCATGCATCTAAAAGTGACATTTAATGACCTCCTGAGATCCTAAAATGCTCATATTATGCTCATTTTCAGGTTCATACAGTAATTGTATTTAGAGGTTGTACCAGAAAAGGTTTATGTGGTTTAATTTCCAAAAAACACCATATTTTTGTTGTACTGTACATTGCTGCAGCTCCTCTTTTCACCCTGTGTGTTGAGCTCTCTGTTTTAGCTACAGAGTGAGACATCTCACTTCTGTTCCATCTTCGTTGGGAGTCGCACATGCGCAGTAGCCAGGTAAGCGGTGCTAGCTAGTCAGAAGCAGAGTATGAGGGCGTGCCACGCTAGCAGCTAGGCGAGCATTATAACGTGTGTTACAAAGTGACGCACGTTTGTCACAGAAGTAAAGGCTGGACTACAATAGAGCTGTTTGGAGCAGTTTGTGAACAGTTTTTTCTGTTGGAGATGGTAAGTGACTTTGGGGTGGACTTTGGGCTTTTTCACTTTGTAAACCTATGACGTGCACAAAAAAGATATATAACACAATAAAGGAAAGGGAAAAAGCCAAAAAGCATAATATGAGCACTTTAAGAAATCACATATATACACACATTATTAAACAGTCTGCAGTGCAATGAAAACATTCTGTTGTGACATGTAGAGAGGCATTTCTGTTTGACAATGAGGCTTCTGGTAATTATGTTAATACTTTAAAATGCATGTCTTTTTATGTCCATCTTATTAAGCCATTCCAGTGTACTCTTGAGCAAGATCTAATACAGTGACAGCTCTTAAGCTACAGGCTTCTTATGCTTTGACGTGTGTGAATATGTGTAGCACACACAAATGTGTGCATTTATTCGTGTGTGTGTGTGTGTACTAGGGATGTTAACCGATGACCGTTTGACGGGTGGTTGACCGTTTCAACGTTAACCGGTCAAAATTATTGTTAGTCGGTTAAAAAAAAAAAAAGTGATCTCTAAATTAGGCAATTATAGATATTGGAATAAATGCTACTACAGTTAGCCATCTCATTCCAAAATTTTTTTTTCTGTGAAGTGAAATAATCCCTCACGCAAAATTTTTCATAAGGCATAAAAAAAAAATTGTTTGGTTCCGGTTTGTTGTCTGTTGAGGTCAAGGGTCGATAGGGAATTTATTTTATTTTTTATTTTTATTTTTTTCCCAGTGGCACCAAGGGATAAGTAGGATTTTTTTTTTTGCCTTTACAGTAGCGATGGATACTCATAACATAGCCTACCTGTTACTACATGTACAGTTGTCGCTTAATAAATTGAAAACATGTAATTCACGTGCATATTAAGTAGCCACATGTATTTGTTTTGGTCTTATAATACAGCCACAGGTTTACCGCTCCAGCGGAGAGGATGGTTCGTTTAGACAGCAGCTTTGTCCAAAAATCAAGATTCGTTGCAAACTAAGAAACAGACTACAAACTGACATCTTTCATTTTAGCTTGTTTGTAAAGTCGCTATTTGCA
The DNA here is from genome assembly GCF_004354835.1 of Perca flavescens. Classification (NCBI taxonomy): domain Eukaryota; kingdom Metazoa; phylum Chordata; class Actinopteri; order Perciformes; family Percidae; genus Perca; species Perca flavescens. The sequence continues at coordinate 25,014,969 of NC_041336.1, forward strand.
GAGTAGAGCTTTGTTTGCACAGCGCGGTGAACAAGAGTGGACAGCGCATGAAGAGCACCTGAAGCACATGAAGAGTGTTAGCCACCTCCACTGAGCCCCAGGGACTTGCTGTAACGTTAGAGCACTCTAAAGGGGGCTTACCTTTCATTTGATAGGGTTTGCTTGCTACGTTGCCATCCTCTTGAACGACATTAAACACAACATATAGTTCATGAGTGGTTTCATCTGCCCTGTTTAACGTGTTGAAGCTCCCCGGCGGCGCAGTAGCGCTGTAGCTGGCCGCCGTGGCCGGTGAGGGCTGGTTGAAAGCGCCGTCCTCACTGGAGCTGCTGCTGCCCTAAAACTGGACACGGCAAAGTTAAGTGCCGCTGCGGCGACATTGGGTCCTCTTCCAGCATTGCTGGAGGAAAACGGGCATCTTGCATCGCAAGAGTGCTGTACAAAAATGTAATTATAATTTGCCTTAAACGTTTTATTTGTGTATTTATTTAATTTGTATCATTTCTTCCCCAAGCTCATAAAATAAATTTGGGTCGCACATTAATTGACAGGGTCTGTCGGAAACCAGAACCAAACAATTAATTTTGTTAGGCCTAATCGCCTGTTTTACGCATTCTGAAGGTGCCTGTTTTATCCATTGGTTGTATCCTGTTGCAGTCTATTAGGCAATATTCCGCATAGGATGGACTTATATTTGGAAACACATTACATCTGCATTTCAGTGGTAACAGATAAGGTGATGATGATCATCATCTTTCTTTATTATTGTTAGCACTACACTTAAACTAAAGCGGCGTCTCTTCGGAGCTGTCATTTTCTCAAATGAGCCGCGGCAATGTTTCTAATGAGCTTCGAACGCTAGACAAACGACTTTATTTTAAACGCGATCACCTGGCTTGTACCCAAACTATTTCGAAAGTAAGGAGCCATTTGTCCTCCGATTACATACAAGCTCCTCTGCGCCGCATTTGCGGGACTTGTTTCGTGCTGTAGGGGATTTAAAAAACGTGACGTGAGTGGAAGGCCGGTGCTGGGGCAGTGTGTGTGTGTGTGTGTGTGTGTGAGAGAGAGAGAGAGATGCGACAGAGTTGAGAAATTGCTGGCGCGGCTCGAAATGGCTGTTATTTCAAATAGCGTAGCATATTTTAAACTATACGGTTAACCGGTTTCAACCGGTTAATGAGGCTTGGTGACCGGTCGAGAACATTTTTAGCTTTCGCCATCCCTAGTGTGTACATGCTACTAAAATTGTGCCTGCATGTTTGTTTTTTTTCCTTGAGAACACTTTTACTCTATGGGATAAATGAAAGCTTGTTTCAGCAAAATATGTTTTAATAGGACACAGAGCAACACAGTCATATACATATATGTATGCTCAATGTTTGATATGATCTTATATTAAAGAAATACCACAGCACTAATACTTAATATATTTTTATGTTAATTAAGTCCTAAACATTCCTGAAAATGGCTCATGGTACGGTTTAGTTTGCTTGACACATACATCCACCCCAAAACCCCTCCCAACGTAGATTTTGTCACTCTTTATACTTTGTCACCTGACTTCATCATTTGCTCCCATCATAATTACTACACTATGGGTTGCCACCACTATAAACATAAATATGAGTCCTAATAAGCTGCTTGTACAAACAACCAATGGGCTCGTTTTTGAGGAGAGGACAGTCTCTTTCACACAGTTCAACATTTTGTATTATGCGTATCAAGTGTCTTTCACTGTTGATATTTTGATAACAGATGTTACAACTTCCTGTCAGAAAGTTTTTTCTCAACACGCTATAAGGATGAGAGTAGTGTGTACTGCAACATCAGATTATACAGAGATTAATCAAGGAATAGTGGAAGTAGTGTAAATTAACCATCTTTTCGCTCCACCAGCAACATTAAATACTGTAACATGTGTGTAACGCAAGGACACCAGGTGGGATGTCATTTAATGAAATGTTTTGACAGTTACCAGAGCATTCACTATTTGCAGAAAGGCTGGTCTCCATAGCAACAGAGCCATATTTATCCATGGCTTTACATTTTTGGGGTTCTGTAGTTCATTGTATGCTGGAGGAACATGACACATACTTTTAAAGTAGATTTACACACATATTTACATATGTTTCTTCTTTACAGTTTGTACTTAGGGTTGGTTGGGCATCGTTTGGATTTGAACAATTCTGATTCCAATTCAGATTTTGTCTTTCGATTCCGGTTCTTAGCAATTCTCGATTCCGATTCTTTGAGGGGTGGAAGTGAAACAGGTCACATGCTTATTTTACAGATAAGAGGAACATTTTATTTCGATTCAACGGTGATTTACAGTTTTAACGGGGCTTTTCAACGTAAAATAAAGCCACACTTTAGAGCGACGCTTACTGTGCTCCTGCTCCAACACAACAAGCACCTAAAAGTACGGCGGCCACATGGGAAACCAAAACTTGCATGTGTTAAATTTGGAACCGATGATCGGATTCTAAACCTAATTTCTACATACGATTAAAAAAAAAAAAAAAAAAAAAAAAAAAGATTCCATTGGAATCATCATTTTTTAAATGATTCCAAGTTGGAACCGGCTCTCGATGAGCAATCCTATTTGTATTTTAGGAAAATATGATTTCTCCTAACTTAAAATTTTTTTGCAATTTCCAAACATCTTCAGGGGCATTACCACGACCCCCTCGACTGGCTTTATGCTGACAGGTTACAATAACAATAATAATGTGGCTTATAGACATGCATACATTTGGCTAAGTGCATTGCATCACTTCTGGATTTTATCCGGATATGAGACACTTAAATTACATTTGTAAGTGAAACCTATGACAATTCCTAGTTCTCGCAATTATGATTTAGCAAGTTAAAACTATCAGATGGAATTTGGACTTACTAAGTCGTAAAGCCATATTACTACATCATTCTACCTCATTGTCAATATGAGAAAATACCTTTTAAGGAACATAGTAGTTTTTCCCTACTTCACTAGGTATACAATGTAAGACCATTTAAAATTAGTGGTGATTTAGTAACACTTCAAAATACAAATCGGATCATGATCTTTTTCACATTCCTCATTATCTGAGGATTGTTCTAGGCCTACTTTGAAAAAATGTATTTAGCTTCATTTAACTAAAGTCATAAATGTATATTTATTTGACATTAATACCTTATTGTATATTCTATTGCCCATTACGGTTATTTTTTCTCTATCATATGCACATTATATTATTTTTAATATAAACACACACAGGCTATGATTACATGGTTATACTTTAATACTGAAATGTGGATATTTGTTCCCTACATTGTCATTTTAACATAATCATTTTATAGTGGGCTACCGTCTACCCTGGAGTTAAAACACAAAATTAGGAATTCATATTAAACATCCCCCGGCTATACTTACCAATGAACCACTATCTCTGAATGTGTGTCTATGTATGCCTAATTTGAATATGCATGGTCATTTCAGATTGAATTTGCTTCACCGTGTGACTAATTTGTGCTCCAATAAGTAACATATGCCCCAGGCCATATAACCTTGCCAATCTTAGGTTCTAAATAAGCTTTTATAATTCTAAGATGCTAAATGTGTGTGCTATGATTTGTGATTTTAATTCAATTAACCTATTAGAGGTCAGTATGGAAAAGCCAAGTATAGGTGAGCTACATAGCACGCAACAAGCATCTAAGCGGTATGTACTACTTTGTTGCATTCCCCTTCTATCACCATCATGTTTCTTTACAGCAACTGCAGTTAAAATATAGACCATGCAACACACCACCCATTTTTAAAACACTCTGATTGTGGCAATCACTACTGATTATTATACATATTATTCATAAGTATGAATGTGGTAAATGTGACGAAATTGAAAATATTGTATCACATTTCATGTTTCATAAATAGGCTAGTTAGGCTGTTTCAACGGTGGAATAATTTCCAGTTCCTCCACTACAGATACAACCTCTCTCTTAAACTCTCTCTCTCTCAAGCTCTCTCTTGCTCACTCTCTCTCTTAATTCAATTCAATGGGGCTTATTGGCATGGAAAGTTCAATAACTACAATGTTGCCAAAGCATCAAAATACAATTTGTCCAAATATGCGGACAGTACACAATGAACAGTAATATGAATATTAAAGGAATACGCCACCGTTTGTTGAAATAGGGTTAATAACCTCTATATTTATATAGGTGGGCAAACAAATTTTTATCTCAGTGCATGCATTGTCTTAGTCCGGCGGCGGCGGCACTAGCTTAGCTTAGTTTAGCGTAATGAATGGAATCATTTGTTTCCGTTAGCATGTTGTGAGTAAAAGTGACCCAACAACAACAAAAACAAAACCTAATTACTTCTTGGGGCCTGCATATTCACAACGAGTAAAAATAGCAATGCAGAGTAAGACTAGACGATTTCCTAGGCAGATATTGACTTGGGACTATATTGAGTGGAAGTAGGCTACAGCTGAAGCACTGCTGGACGGGCAGCGGCCCGCCGAGCCCCGCGGAGCTCAGTCAGGGCAGTCGGCTGTAGCCTACTTCCACCCAATATAGTTCCAAGTCAATATCTGTCTAGGAAATCATCTAGTCTTAATCTGCATTGCTATTTTTTACTCATTGTGAATACGCACAAAAAGTAATTAGGTTTTGTTTTTGTGTCACTTTTACTCACAACATGCAACGGCAACAAAGGTGTACAAAGGATTCCATTCATTGCGCAAAGCTAAGCTAGCGGCGCTGCTGCCGGACTAAGACAATGCATGCACTGAGACAAAAATGCGTTTGCCCACCCATATAAATATAGAGGAGACGGTTAATAACCCTATTTCAACAAACAGTGGCGTATTCCTTTAACAAAACATTAAGATTCATATATATATATATATATATATATATATATATATATATATATACACAATATATATTGTGTGTGTGCATGTTTATTTGTGTTTGTGTGGGTATGTGTGTTTGTTATGTTTGTGTGTGTTTATGTATATTTCTCTCTCTCACACACACACACACACACACACACACACACACGTGCAGGCTTACACACACACACACACACACACACACACACACAGGTACCTGAAATGACATGATGAATTGCCTTCATCCCTTAGTCTCCAGATTGGGTAATACAAAGACAGACATCTATCCACTGGGGATGAGCTTCATATAATTTTATCCTCTGTGGCTACTTAACCTGTCATTGCTTCTCGGTAATATGTGGGTGGAACATTGTAAAGCCCGCTCACCTTGTACTCAGGTATGAGAGCCCATCACAGGGGACGTATAGTATGGTGTCTTGTAGAATATATTGGGATGTACTACGGGACTATAGGAACTAAATTGAGAATTCAATAAACATAACATTACGGATTACAGGTAACAGGTCTTACAGTGCTAGTTATGAGCTTGGCTTTTCAAAAACTAGTTTCACAAAGGAAGGGTTTGTAACAAATGAAAAAGGAGATGTAAACATCAACATAGCATGTGCAGTGTATGTAATTCAAGATGAAACTGGTGGGAACTCTAAATGGTTGTGTTGATCTGAGCCTCGGCAGTAATCATGAAAAGAATGCAATAGAGTAAATGGGCAAAAGCATTCAAAACACTGGTGCAGTCCTTTCAATATGGATAAGAACTTGTAGCAGGTGATTCTGACAGGCTTGTCTAAAGGATAACTCAAACAAAGGGAAAAATCAGTGCAGGCTTTTGACTTAATGCTAAAGTATGACAAAACGTATAGCAAAAAGAAGGTTCTGTTTTAAAGTGATGTGTACACTATTGTTTATTGTTATATCACGTGACATCGTCTGATGTGTAAAGGAAAGCACTGATGTTCTCACTATGCATCTCCCTCATCATCCAGCCCTCTCGTCATCCTTCACTCTTTGCATTCATCTCCACATCCTCCTCTTTCATCTTTCTCTCATAAACACACTTCAGTCACACGCCATATGCACCAGCAAAAGTTCCTGCCATATTGTATACAGTCATAAATCTCCTCACAGCAGGAGGGACAACTGTACTGTATGTTTATTAGTGAGCGCACCTCAATAATAAATTCAGTATTTACTCAGTGCTTTCTAAACTATTTGCTCCAGCAGTGCCACTTTCAGGGTTTTGAGAAACTCTTTGTACAATGTTGTGCAGAAAGTATGTATAATTAGTAGTAATCGTTTTTTTCTTCTCTCACCTTGCTGATTGTGATCACTGACAGAAAGCATCAGCTTTTTGGGTATGCACATGTGCTGGAGACCACCTGCCGAGAGAGCTGCTGCTGACAGCTTCACACACATCTTAGAATGCCTGTGATGTAACCTCTACCCCTTCCTTGTCAAGGGAAAGTATTTTATATAAATGTTTATGCAGGACAGAGAGGGTTACCGCCAGCTCCTGTTTTCTCTTCTCTTTCAACAGAAAACAAAATCCAGGACATTTAGGGTAAATCAAACTGCTTCAGATGTTTATTTCGGTCCTCCGTGCTCTCATGGGTATTTGGTAGACTTTCAAAATTGTCTTTGATTAATTTAAATTAAAAAGGCTACATTTGTCACAATTGACAGATTCACTTATTATTATTTAAAAAATGTAACCTAATTGCATTCCTAATAGGGTTAGCTAGTGGTTTATCACACAAGCTTGTGTCATAGTTGTCCAAGACTATCGTGACATCTTGGCAGGTTTACAGTTGCCTACACTGCAGTTCACTCAACCCAACAAGAGGCACCTGCAGGCTGCATGAGGAGCTTGTCCTGACAGCTGGTCATGCCTAAGACAATCTGAAACTCCATGGACACTTCCAAACTACCCTCCAGTTTGATCATACCAAGCAACTGGAGCTCAACAATGGGGCCTTCAACCTTCAGCATACTGTAGGGTTCAAAGGGTGTTGAGTATGACTTTCAAATACTTCTTTTCTGTTTCTCCAGAAGCGTCATACTTTGTTGAGAATATAGGCAGTACAATAGTTATTACAATTGAATTGTATGGAAATTAAGAAATGTTCACTTTTCTGTCTCTGTATAGTCTTGCACTGCCAGACCTATCTCCACATCACTGTGGAATATAGTCTTGCTACACCACAGATACATTCTGGGATAGGAGAAGAAAACGTTCTGGGTTGTTTGCATTTCTTTAAACCAATCACAATTGTCTTGGGTGGCTCTAAATTCCGGCCACAGCGACGGTTCCCCAGCAAAAAAGCCTAGGGAAGGAACTTGTTTTAGTGGAACATGTGCACCCTGCAAGAGAAACCTCCACTCAATACAGTAACATGAGTTATTTAAATTAGCTGGAAACATGGTTAAACATAATGCCAGCTGTTGACTGCTTGAGTGACATGCGAGCGTGCGCTCCAAACCTCTTTCAAATAATCTACTCCACCCCTGCACCACTTACTGTATGCAATAAGAAGCTTCTCTTTTTATGTCTGTGTCCTAATCAGATGCATTTTTTCATACAAAAGAGCTTCACACACAACCTTATCACAGCAGAATATTTCATCACTGTAATCAGCCCCCCCACATGATTTGATGATCAGTCGTCGATAGGCAAGACTTGACGATTCTGATTTGACGACACCCCTACTTCCTAGCATCTTCCATGACTACCTGCTCTATCCAGTAGGGTGCTATCCTGAGTGCATCCAAATTTGCAGAGGGACACTGTGTGGCAGGGCTGGACTAGGGTAAAAAAATCAGCCCTGGACTTTTGAGACCCAGAATGGCCCACCACAATCAGCCGGACTCCACCTGTCCTTGCTCTCCCCTTCAACACATATACATACCAACAGGATTCAAAATTAGCACCATTTATCATCCAAATACTGGTAAAATATGTAAGTGGCTGGTAGATTTGCTTGACTCACCAGCCAAAAAAAAGGTACAATTTTAACAGTCACTACCCAATAAGCTGGTGGACAAAAAGTTAATTTTGAACCCTGCATAACAGCCCCGACTACTGTCACATAGCTGAGTGGTAAGTAAGAGCATGATAATGTACTCACTGAGTCAAAAAGGCTGCCTGGCTCTTGATGGCAGGTTGAGGGTGGAGCATGGCTAGTTAACAAGTGGTAAGTCTGTAAGTTGAGCTAAAGCTGCATTTTGTACACAGTATATAACTTGTGTTATTGTGGAATGTGGATAAATCAGAAAGCTATAGTACTATGTTTGCAAATGCCTTAGCTTGCTAATACATCACTAACATTAACTTACTAACAGCTAGCATGTCCTCTCTGGTAGACAAGGGTGCTAAAATAATCGTTTGACATGCTTAAATCTTGTGTTTTTAGCTAGCTACCGGCACATTGTGGAGTTTGCCCTAGGCGGGGGCGGGACTTAAATGCGCTCTCTCTATGGTAGGATGGAAGTGGGCCATAGTAAGATGTGACTGGCCAGGGTTCAGATGAGAGACAAACCACTGGGACAATCATGTGATCTCTCTTCTCTCTATGGGCCGATAAAAATATAAAATAAAGTTTTCGACCGGAGTGCAATAAGTGCAGCCCATTCAGCCAACACAAATAGACCGGCCCACCGGGAAATCTCCCGGTACTCCCGATGGCCAATCCATGCCTGCTGTGTGGGCATGTAGCCTGTGAGAAGATGAACATATAAACTAGAGATGGCCCGATACCATTTTTTGCTTCCCGATATCGATACCTGAACTTGCGTATCGGCCGATACCGAGTACCGATCCGATACCAGTGTCATATATTTTATTATGTTTTAACACAAAATTGTATACTACTATCCCTGTATGGATGTGATATTATTTCTATCTTTGTTGTCAGTCTGGCTCAGGTTAAACTCTTTGTGAAACATGAACAAATACAAACAATGAATGCCACAGAACTTTCTGTTATTATGAAGTTTGACAGTCAGTTATAACAGAAAAAGAACAAAAATAAACTACTTAAACGTAGATTTTCTTTAGGGCTTTATTAAGTGGTATCAGATCGGTGCATAAACTCCAGTACTTCCCGATAGGTATAGGAACATCTCTAATAGACACTATGGGTCTGTCACCAAGAGTCATCCATTGCAGCAGGATTCTCTCAGGAGACTCACTGTAAATTATGATGAAAAAGACTGTGAGAGCGTTCTTCCGCGTTACACTCTGAGAAGTTATGATTTCATCAGAGAACGGGTAACCTAATGTTGGCCAAGAGTATATACTGTATGTATTATTTTTAAGTTTTTCTCAATAAGCCTAACCATTTCTATCACCATTTAAACATTGTCAAAGCGAGCCTGATGCCCACATCTGACAGCAACACATTACGGTCAATTAAAAGTCACACCCAATAACATTACAAATTTCAGCCTTATACAAGAGAGTACTTGCTTGAAATCCAACCATGAATGCAACCATGATTCTATGAACCATATTCTGTTCAACCTCTTCAGAAAGAAGCAGTTGAACACAATCACTCTGTCAATGTGTTTGTTGTAAAACTATTTTACCTAAAGTTTTTATTTGTATTACAACAAAGAAATTGCCGGATTCAGTACAGGGAAAGGCATGCATTTTCTTTTAAGCCATGGTACCCACGTTTGTTAAAGACATGTGGCCCGTGATGAAAATGAGGCAAAAATTAATAAATGAATGAATCAAGATAAAACATCCCTCTTTGCTCTGGGCATATTTTAAATAAGTAATCCTTAATTGTGTACAGTACATGTCTTTCATTTTCTTGACATTTAGCCAACCTTCTCAAGCTTGATGGGGCATGAAGACAGAGTAACAAGCACAATAATGTCCCTATTTTCCTTCTCTCCCCCCCCCTCCTTCCTCTTTCTTTCTCATTCTTTATTTGTGGCGTACATTTTCACTGTTAAATGGAATAATGATCAAAGAGTTTGTGGCTGCGTATTGTGTGTCCTAACGTTAGTCACACATCAGTGAGTTGAATTTTGATCTGCCTGGAGCGCAGCAGACTAAAAAGCAAGGCAGACGGAGGGAGCAGCGAGGACGTGGAGGAGGAGGGGGTTGGGTGTAAAGAAAGCGAAAATAGGAAACATGGCAAAGAGCAAAAACAATGTACTCTGGTGCCAGGATCTTTTTTTGTATATCACTGCCTTGCTCTACCTCTCTCTCTTTCTCTCTCTCTTACCATCTATTTTTCTCTGTCTCCCTTGAAGCTTGTCAGTTAAAGCCTTGGCTGCCACCAAGGGAATTGAAGGGTCTAGGATGTGTGTGGAGCATTGGAGGGAGGGTAACAGACACAGGGAAATTGAGATGAAGAGAAAGACAGAGCAGAAGAGTCACGGGTGGGTGAATAATGAGGTAATGTAATAATGCTTGTCTTCGCTTTGTGATGACACTACTAAAACATCTCCCTACAAATGCTAAAATTTGCAAATTATCTTACATGTGAAAATATCACAAAAAAATGCCATTTTGTCTACCTTAAGTAAATTCATAAATACAGTATAATACTGTATATGCAGCCTTAGATGCAGTCCTGAAAATGTGTTCACAAAATGCAAAAGCTTGACATAATTATATATCTTCCTACCCTGTTATTGCTATACACAAAATGCTATATTCAGTTTCATAAGCACCCAATATTTAAGAATTTTCAATGTATCGTTTTCTAGTTAATTGACAAATTGCATTGTCTCCCACACTCTCATAGTGATATGGAGATGATGACAAACAACACATCCACTAAATGCAAAGATGGGAAACTGAAGCTATTTTTTCCTGAATTTCCATCAAGCTCACTCTTTTGAAGATATGAGATTTCTGCAGGGGCACTGACGATATTCAAATCAACAGTTTCTATGTGTGTTCGATGAAAGAAAAAAAAAACATGGCGTGTTTTCTGTACACAAAAGTTACACTTTTAGTGGAGTCACAAACGATCCTGTCACTGGCCCTTTGGCCCTCCAGTCTAATTATTATTAGCCTTGCCTCTGGTTTTGAAGCCACAGTGCTGCTGCTCGGTGCTCAGTTTATAAAGTGAGCAAGATATACTGTATCCATTAAACTGCCGTATATTAATATTGCTACTGTATTGAATATGAGGTTCCATTCTGTAAAGCAAGTCTTTTTGATCCATTGCCTGTTTCGTGATTTGTTTCTGTTGTCTTTACTCTTGACAACTTTCCTTACTCACTGACACAGCAGATACTCCAAGTGCTCAGTTCCTCTCAAGCTCTTGTCTTTTGAGAGACTCAAGGGCTGATGTGTTACATCAGAAAGCCCACAGCTGTCAGAGAGCTTGTGCTTGTAGAATAAAGGCTTACTTAAAAAAAGAAGTTATTTGCAGTAGTTGTGATGAACAACAATAACCATTTGTTTTCATATCAGATTACTGTAACAAATGCACATACCTTGCATACGCAAGTTCTCACGCACACTCACACACACTCACACACACACACACACACACACACAACCTCTGCTTAACTCCCCTGAGGTTTACAGGTAGCCCCCAAAGGTTTGATGTTGAACCCCATGTGAACTCATTAGTTTGCAAATGCCTGTGCAGTACGCCTGTGTTTGTGCATGAATTTGCATGTGTGTGTGTGTGTGTGTGTGTCTGTGTGTGTGGACATAACTCGGCTGAGTGATGGAAATATTTTTGATGGATGGGAATGATGACAGGCTGTGTGTGCTTGCTTGTGTGTGTGTGTGTGTGTGTGTTTTTTTTATTTCAGTAAAAGCATCTTTGCTATGGCAAGTACATCTTGCAAAGACCATGACCCTCCCCAGGACCAGAGGTGTATAAAGTACTAGAGACCCATACTTGAGTAAAAGTACAAGTACTCTATCAAAAAAGTGACTTGAGTAGAAGTAGAAGTGCTCTTTAAGTGGAAGTACTAAAGTATTCAACATTTTTTGTACTTTAGTATTGCAAGTAGTTTATTTTAACATTTACTACTCAAGTACTAAAAGTAAAAGTACAAGTTGTGTTATGTAGTTATTAAAGAAAGCAGTCAAATTTTGAATATTATATTGTTGGAGTTCAACTATTTACTTTACAAGCTGTACATTGCTGGATATGAAGGAAGTCTAATCTGAAATAAACCCCAAAAGGTACATTAATGTCACAGCTGTTATAACTATTATTATCTGAAATAACGGTGGGTTATTAATCACTTATTAACAAATACTGAAATAAAATGTGTGATGTAGTGGAAAGTTAGCAAGCTAGCAAAATACAGATAAACTAGCAGCTTCACATCACAGGGTGAAACGGTTAACACTCAGGACTCACTGCAGACTGAAACAACTCAGGAATAGATTAATCTGTTGCAACAATAGATAAATAGAAAGAGTACAAACTTACATCGTCTCTGACTTCTGAACAGGCGATCGCTGTAATGAAAAGAAACACGACGCGATCTCCGGGATTTCTTACGTAACTTACGTAGCCGTGACTACACAGTCTCCGTAGAGTGAGGAATTCACAACAGTAACGAGTAACTATGCAGCACATAAAAAATGTATTGGAGTAAAAGTATTAAACTCATCGAAAATATGTACTCAAGTAAAAGTGGTTTTTAGTACTTAAGTACAGTAGTGAAGTAGTTCTACTTCGTTACTATACAGCTCTGCCCAGGACCACTCCTCCATCTCTCTTCTCAAGAGGGTCTTGGCCTGGGGAAGATAATTGGGAGCCGTAAGACGCAGGCAGGCAAAGACAGAAATACCAAGGCAGTTAGCTGTAGTTTATCATGGCTCACAAAGGCCATATCACACACTCACAGCAAACCCCAACAAAAAAATAAATAAGCATGGATTAAATCAATTCCCGGTCAGTTCACATCATCAAACATGTACAAAAATGTCCTTCTCTTCCAGGTGGGGTAAGCTACCAACCATAGGCATACAATAATGTTTCTGCTGTAGATGGCTATTCATACAACTCTTTTGAACAGCCCAACCTAGCCACAAGCAGGCAGATATTTCCTGCCTCATTGAAGCAGTACTGACCGGGACAACCTTCAGTGACACAACTACAGCACACATGGGATCTACACGTCTGTCCTAGAAGAAGAGAGTTCAGGGGTCTTGGCTCGGGAAAAATAATTGGGTAGCAGACAGACAGGCCACAGTCAAGCCAGGCCACATTTATCCAAGTAGCAGACAGACATAAACTAGGCAGTTAGTGAGTCCAGTGAGGCCAGAGCAGCACTGACCAGGGCAACCAATATGTTGACATGTTTTCACACCCAGAACACACCAGGGGATATAGGGCTTCTGCTGCGAGCTAGAGATGTGGAAGCGCTCTGAGGAGAGATGGTCTTTCAATCTGCGGGCTGTCACTGATCAAAAGGGATGCTTTTTATAAAAACAAATTAATTAAACCTTTTTACTTTTGTATTCTTGATGACTGAAAATCACAACAATTTGTTTGTTTGAAAGGCCATCACATACTTTCATTATGTCAGCTTCCAGTTCAGTGAAATAAACTATCATCTTGTATGGCAAAAATAAAGGGAAGCCTGCTCTTCTGTCCTGAGCAGACTGAGGAATACGACTCAGAAGAAAATACATTTTCAACAAAATTGTGAGGCAATTTTTAATAATGGCCACGAGACATACCGGCAGTGTTTTCATGGAAATAAGTGCAGCAGTATTTATGAATAGCTTAAAGAAACCCTATAAAGTTGGAAGACAGTATTAAATTGAATTCTCAGGCAGGTAATGGTTTGCAAGATATTTTAATTTCATCAAATCTTTTTTTTCTTCTTTTGGCACAAAAAGGGGTAATATATTTGAAACTGCCTATTGCCCTTTTTAAAAATAGTCAGCCAGAGGATTAATGAAAGTCATTACGAGTCCCCTTATTTAGATTCTGTGGCCCAAAGTCAATGTGCATGCATCCTGGCCAAAGCTGCAGTAACTGACCAAGCCAGCCTGCCAGATGACATGCCCTCACAATGCCTTCACATCCACCACAACACACTGGGGATCTATGGGGACAGCCAGGGCAGACAAGGTGAGAGCCTCATTTCTCAGTGCTGAGAGAGATACAGTAATTGGCCAACGGACAGAGACAGACTGTATTCTCACTGCAGTCACAAAGCTCTAAAAATACAATAACTTTTGTTATTATTATTTTAATTGTGTGTCAAATGTGTGATATTAAAACCCAAGGCAGATATACAGTATATTACCTCACCTAGTCACGTTAAGCTGGATAATAGAAGATCATTTTAAGGGCGTTTTCACACCTATACTGTAGTTTGTTTGCTTTGGTTCGAATCAGTTAAGTTCATAAACTTGGAGCAATTTCCCCTTGGTTCGGTTTCGTTTCACACCTGGAAAAATCCAAGCATACCAAAATGCGTCATTACAAATCAAATTCACTCCTCTTATTGGTCCAATGTGTCTGGGGCGGGAGCAAGAGAGTAAATACAGGAAAAAGCTCCTGTGTTCTGGACTAGTGTATATTTCTTGCATGTCCATGGTCAAACCATCTCATTTCATTTAAATAATAATCAGACATTGTTTCGCGAGCGACCTTACTACGTCTGCTCTGGTCACCGAGTCTTCGCACTGCTCTGACGGTGTCTGTCACCAACCACGGAGATGCGATTGAAACACTGCAAGCTTGACCTCTTTCTATTACTGGGAGAGAAACACTGCATGATGCTACAGTTTGCATGTTGTGCCGCATCGCAGATTGCATAGCACACCTGATTACAGGAGACATTAGCTCAGAGGTCGGCTCACGTTCTCACCACAAACGAACCGAGAACACCTCATCCAGCAGGTCTTGGTACGTGTGTTTGGTCCGCTTTTGGTGCGCACCCGAGTGCGATTGACGCATTCTCACCCGTCCAAATGAATTGCCCCAGCGGGGCAAACAAATTCTAGTTCAATCGATCTAAACGAGGCACCCTAAGGACGTTTTCACACCTGTAGTTTGTTTGCTTTGGTCCGAATCAGTTGGTGAGTTAGTAAACTTGGAGCGATTTGCCCTCGGTCGGTTTGGTTTGGTTTCACACCTGGAAAAATCCAAGCGTACCAAAATGCGTCATTACAAATCAGGCAAGAGCGTCCAGCCCTCTTATTGGTCGGATATTTCTGGGGGAGGGAGCAAGAAAGTAAATACAGGAAGAAGGTCCTGACTCCTCCTTCGCTCTGCTCTGCTGGCGTCTGTCTCCAACTTTAGCTGCAGCTGGTTTGACCACGGAGATACGAGTGACGGACGGCAAGCTTGACCGCAGTTTATTTCTGTGATAGAAACACTGCAAGCTGCTACAGTTTGCTGCTCTGCTCTGCTCATCGCAGATTGCTAAACACACCTGACTACAGGAGACATTAGCTCAGATTTGCGGAGTACATATTAGTTGGTGCGGTTCGAGTACGGATCACGTTCTCACCACAAACGAACCACTCCAGAGTGTGATTGAAAGCGTACCGAGACCACCTCTTCAAGCAGGTCTCGGTACGCTTGTTTGGTCCGCTTTTGGTGCGCACCCGAGTTCGACTCCCGCGTTCTCACCTGCCCAAACGAACCGCACCAGCGGGGCAAACAAACTCTAGTTCGATTCAAACGAACTAAAGGCTGTTGGTGTGAAAACGAAGAAAAAGAGTGTGTTGTTTTCAACTGACAAATGCATGAAGTGCCGGAAATGTGTTCCACTGAACCTTTCAAATAGTTTTTTTTTTCTTCAGATTTGGACCCCTTGCTCTGTTGTAAGAACACTTGACACTGTTGCATGTGTTTCTTCTTAATGTCCTTTTGAAGAGCATGTCCAAATATAGAGTAGCTAAGGGGATTTGGGCCAGGTTTGAGACAGTGCATGTGCATGTGAGTGCGTACAAACGTGTGAGTGTGTGTATGTGTGTGTTGGGTTAGTGTACAGTATGTGTGTTGTTGGCCCCAGGGAGTCCGACTCAGACCAAATTACCTGTCAGGGGTTGACATCACCTACCCCACAGCCAACCATACACAGAGGACAACTGGGCCCTGCTCCAAGGCTCCTGCAATCTGTCAGCTCAACTAGCCTCTCCTTCTTTCTCTTCTCATCTATCTGAATATATGTTCTTTCTTTCCTTTAACTGTTTTCAGTATAATAGTATAGGTCAGAAAAGTCAGGATGGCCTCTAAAAAAAGTGCCCAATGTCTCCCTCTGGTGCTGGTTATTACTGCAGCCTATTGGCACTACAGCATAAGCACATGCCCCCATACACACACCACATAGGGCTGCTAGACACATATAAATGCTGGTGTCTCTCTCTGTCACACACACCTGGAGGTAGATGTGTCAGGGGTCTTTGCATCCTTGGGTCCTAAGGCCCCTGGCTGTTTCTCATCATGACACTATCACCACTTGTGAATGGATGTCCCCAACACACAGATACTCCTTCCGACACTGAGACACACCACAAATTGCCCCCAAACGAGCCCACACACATACATACACGTAATTGAAAATGAATGTCCCCTATAAGCAAAATACCCACACAGGACAATATGCAGTTCCCCCCAGTTCTTATATATATATATATATTCATGTCTGTATCTTTTTCTAACACATACGCACAAACACACATACGCACAAACACACATACACACGCACACAAGCGCACGCACACGCACACACACACACACACCCTATGACCCCCCACAGTCACCAGAGAGTGAGAAAATGGAGCCTGAACTAACATGTCTGATTGGGCTGCACTTGTCAAAACAGCAGTAGGAGGCAGTGAATGAAGCTGAATGTTCTCAGAACTGTTCTCTCAAGGTCACCGATTTTTCAACTAGATTTCCTAAAGGGAAAAAACTTGACTACTGATTGCGCACATACAATATGTGATATGTATAATGTATTTTTAACACTACGGGCCAAAGCTAATGGTGGTGAATGCAACAGTGTTTTGCAGTAGATGCATCCCTGAGCCATGGGTGCCCAAGAGTTGAATATATTCACCCCAACCACAAACTACAGAAACTCATTTCAAGCACTACTAGTAAAACTAATTACTGTATGGTTGCTATAAATGTAAGCTACATGGAGTGTCTCTATGGTTCCTTAAGAAATGTACTGTAAGCATGGTTACTGGCCACGTGTGCCACTCGTTGGCATTTTATTTGGACGTTAACCATCCTTGTGGCCCTGTGGTCTAAGATGCATTCAAACAAGTTCTGCGTTTATGTCTGGCTGGAGACCACCCGACTGTGTCACATTCCTCCTTCTCTATGTATTTCATATCACTCTCTCTAAACCAAAATGATTTAAAATAGCAAAAGGTTGTGTCATTACATGTTTTAAATGAAGGCTAGGAAATCTTCAATGATATTTTTGACAAATTGAAGCCAACTGCAAAGTACTGAAATATCACCAAATGAGTTTGTATGTAAAAGTAATAACTATGCAGAACATATATGAAAACAGAAAATCACATATTTGTGAAATGCTAAAATTGTTCACACTCACAATAAACATTGCATATGATGCACATGAGCACAATACAACAAGTCTGCAAGGAAGAGCATAATAAAGGCATTTGCTACAGTAATTATATATATTTTTTTATCAAACCTTTTTTTATAAAATAAAACTCTGCCAGAAGTTAAACACATGAAACTTGTTATGTGAAACCGTTTAAAAGGGAGGGAGATACCTTTTCAAGGCAGTAGACCAAAGGATAACAAACACCTAAGCTTAATAGGGGATTTGTTGCAACCCCACTGATATTGCCTGATAAATCAACTCCTGCATGCACACAGAAATGCATCATCTGATTTATCCAACCACCGTGAAAGACTGAAATTGCTTTTTTCCTGTGTAACAACACTCCTGCTACATGCAGAAGGGCTTCTTTTAAGACCTAGGATCTTCAAGCAGTTTTTCGATGTATCAGGATTTCTATTCATTTGGCGTCCAGGCATGTAAAACCACCACAGACTCACCCACATGCAAATGCTCTCAAGTACAAGTCGACGTAAACCCATTTCCTGTAAGGGACAGCTGGACTTAAAGTTATGTAGTGATGCTGTCAGGCGATTTATTCCTACTTGGTCCAATTTACATGGAGCTTTCACCGTCTTGAGCTATGCAGCTTTCTTGTTGAGATTGAATGTGTGTGAGGAAGATCCGTCCTTTTAAGCAGACTGGAGTTTCAACATTGAGTCTAAGATTGACTAGCTGTCACCAGATATTGATTTCTTCTCGCCTACTTAGTTCATAGCAATAAGCGAAGGGTAAATCCCGGGGTACCACACAATTCCTGCATGGACAGGAGCCTGCAATTCACTAATGCAGTGTTTTGGTGTTATTTGTATCCTGTGATGTAAAATCCATGTTACACTAAGTAACTTTGAAACATTGTCCCAGCACTCATAACACTCAAAACACCATCATTCTGCTTTTTATCGACATGCATTCTGTTCAACTCAGGAAGTTATCAGGATAAAACTAAGTTAGAAAACAACAAAGTTAGAAAACAATATGCATGTTTTTTTTTTTTCAAACATGCCAGCCAGAGACATAAAGAAGCTTTATAGCTCAAAGCAGGTTATACATTAACAATTAAAGGTTTACTATTAAAATGCCATCAAGACAAACGAGACTTACAAGTTCCTGAATTACGATGTTGTGGTTATTCACCAGCTGATTAGAGATCATGATTGTTACGATCGCAGTGGTTAATCAGCTCGCTAAAAGAATAATGAGAGGATGCCTGTTAGCAAGCCAAACACCTGCAAGGGGAAACACACTATAGATGTGTGTGTGTGTGTGTGTGTGTGTGTGTGTGTGTGTGTGTGTGTGTGTGTGTGTGTGTGTGTGTGTGTGTGTTTGGTTGGACGTTGTCCAAGTGGAGTACTTATACCTGCACTTGTTGCCACTCTAATAAGAGAATCTGGCACAGACACCGCTCCACAGCATCCCCCACAGAAAACAGTAGAATAACATATCTCTGGTGCTTTTTCTGCTACTTTGTTTGTACCGCTGCAACTTTCTCACATACTCACTCCACTCACTTTCTCTTCTAAGAAAACCAAAACAAAACTTTCTTCACTAAAATCAATACTACAGAACAGAAAGGTAAATGGGCAAGAAAGGAGTGTGATAACACTTATCTAACAGGCAAATCCATGAAGCTGCTATATATATATATTATAGTATATTATATATATATATATATATATATATATATATATATATATATATATATATATATATAGTATATTATATATATATATATATATATATATATATATATATATATATATATATATATATATAATATATTATATTATATTATATTATATATATATATATATACTATTATATCATTTTATTTCTAAAATGTTTCAGTATATGGCGCCACAAACTACAGCCTCCAAAACAAAAAAGAATCACATAGAAAGAGGGCGATAGGTACAGTAGATAGAAAAAATTGCAAACAGTGTTTCACTGTTGTGGCAGTTCTGCAGGGGGGTTCTGCTAGTGTGAGCCAAGATAACTAAATGCTACAAACAGTAGAGTGCGTGTGTGTGTGTGTGCAGCAGAGGGTGATTTGTGTGTTTGTGTGGTGGGGTGATAGTTATGTATGCAGGACCACTAAGTCATATCCAATAGATGTCTAGCCGCCTCCAGAGCTCCTCGGCCTAAGCGGAGTAGCCTCTATCTATGAATACCAGCCGCAGCCTATATGCATTGCCCAAGGAGAGACGCACAAGTCCCTCTTCACTTACAATTACATCTCGGCAACCGGGAATTCCCAAGATTTGCCACAACACACAGTCCACCCCAGTTAACCTTATTTTTTTTCCATCCGCACAGACAGGACAGAATGGAAAGGTTCACAGGAAGGCAGCACTGCAAAAATGGTAAAGTTAGGAAAAATATATATTCATCACTTTTGTAAGGTTTGCTAAGCTTCTGTCATAAAATAAGCCTATGTCCGATCAGACTTGCTAGCAAGAAGGGAATTAAATAAATAAATAATAAATTTTTGTCCATTTTTAGATGTTTTTCTTTCCCCCTCTGAATATGATTTCATCAAATGTTTTAAGATGACTACTTGAAATTACCTGCTTGAGGATGATTTAAATGAAAAGGAAATATTAAAAACTCAATTTAGTCAAACCTCCAACCTCCTATTTAACCACTTGCTATGTGTTTTCAATGTTGGTCATTAGATTGGAGCAGTGTTGGCAAAAAGATTCCTAAGGAAAACCCCTTTTCTGCATTGTTTCCCAGTGGATGTCACACCAGATTAGGGGCAATGCAGAAGGACAGTGGAGGGTGAAGGGGTGCGTTTGACGTGCATCATGGGCCGGGGCAGGCAGACCCCCTGCCGGGTGGCCTCGGCTGTCGTAACCTTTAATTATAGCTACATTGACAGGGTTGCAGATGGTCCAGCTGGAAATGGATTACAGACACAGGATATTACACAGTCTCTGTGCATCTATCTCTAGTTTTTTTTCTTCATGTGTGTGTGTGTGTGTGTGTCTCTCTGTCTCACTATCCTTTATCCTTGAATATAAGGGTATGTCGCCTTGCACAACATGCATTGGCAATTATAAGATAGCGTGTGATGTTCATATAGTGATTTTAAAAGCAAGGTGGCTTGGTGTTGCTTTCAACACTGACATTATGGTTTTGCATGGCATCTTATACTTGTTAATGTTAATTTTAACCCAATAATTCTCAAACTACTTCACCTGATAAAATAAGGGTTCAAAAAATCATATCCTTAATGAAGACACTTAAAGCTAAGATAAATAATGACCACAAGCTGAATGGATGTTGATTTCTTTATTCTCTAGTGTGTCATTTTTCTTCTTCCTGTAGTAATACAAACCCTTGCATCCATGCTCCTGAAAGCCCATCTTCCCTTTTTCATACAGACATTAGTTGTGCTTTTATTTTTGTGGGATGTTCGAAGAAAATGCTCTCAGTAATTGATGTCATTACTATGCATTGCAGACATTCACTTAAATGGCAGTGAGCAACAGTCTGGCTCAGTGAAGGTGGAACTAGAGTGCACTTGGATAATGGTATGCATTTGTGCCTTTGAGTCTCACAGACGAAAGAATGAATTACAGAAGGAAATAAAAGGGGAAAGAGAAAGACACAGGACAGAAATAGAGAGGAAATGCTAATGAGAGAGAAGAGAGCAATCATTTCTTCAAGTGATTGCATAGATGAGGTATAATTTATTATGAATGTGTGCCTAGCTTCCTTTGACTTAGATGCATTAGCTTTGCCCCACAAATGATTCTAAATAGATCTCTGGAATCGCAATTTAGTCCCCCAGTATCATGCAAATGGGTGACTGTTGGCCAGCTCCTAATTCATAGATTGCACTCAGCGGCCTCTCGCCAAACCATTGTCTCATAATTAATGACTCATTCCCAGTTCTTTTCTCTAGTAAGGTTATTGCTATTTACAGCTTAAACCTCTGAGGGGGGAAGAGAAGCGAAGGCATACACAAAGTGGATTTACAAGATCAATAAAACATTAAATAAGTAATCCAAAACTTTTTAACCTGTAAATAATATATAATAAAAAAGTAACATACAATGTACAGACTGTTATAGCAATTAGTAGTGTTATGTCACTTATCATCTACATATAATAAACACAGGATTCATTCAACACAAATGAATAAGCAGTTTATGAAATTATGCATCCAAGCAAATTGAATTATACCATCTGTGGTTTATGTGGTTTTAAGCCTCAAGGGACAGCTTAGATGGCTATTGCCATGTAGCCATTAGGGTAGCTACAGTATGTCTATATTGCTTTGTATTCATACATTTAAACACATTAACACATACAAGTCTGGCTTTAAATGATGGAAACGAGAATTTAGGGATTTGTTTTCATCGGTGTGATTCAACTTCATAAACATACAGGCACACATGTAGTGTAGGTCTACAATATGTACTTACAGTGCACTGCACACCCACGTATTGGTTGGCATATTGGTAAACCAGTATTTATGTATGCCACTACAAGTGTGACATGAAAGTCTCCCTTTTGCCATGTTTAAAACTTCACATTTTATTTTTTCCCCTATAAAAACACACCTTCTATATGCCTGTATGCATCACGTCTCACAAATTTGCAGAATCTCATGGGATGAGATTAAACAACATGGAGCCTACAGTAGGAAATGGTCCAGGCGGAAATCAAATCTGACCCTCTGAATTAATATCATCTTGCCATCTGAGGCACATCCCTGCAAGATAACCTGTCCGCTGAACGCAGCTGCTTGACACACGTAAAAACAAAAGTTGTTGCCTTTATAAAACACACACACACACACACACACACACACACACACACACACACACACACACACACACACACACACACACACACACACACACACACACACTGGGTGAGCTGGGTGAATCAGTTTTGGACATGACAGGAATGCAGACAGCCATGTGTTAAAATGCCCATCCATCCATCCATCCATTCCCCCATCCACTTATCCAACCATCCATTTGTTCATCCGTCCATCTGTCTGCCAATTCGGTCCATCGATCCCCCCATCCATCTGTCTGCTCATCCATCCATAAAATGTGGTTTAGACTTAAGGTCTGAGGCAGCAGCTCCAACCAAGAGGCCAGGATGACATGGAGGGCTTTTGAAATGATTTAAGAGATGTGAATAAGGTAAAGGTATTGACGATTTACAAGTATACTGTCATGTCAACTTAATTGTTGTAATAAATCTGGCTTGCTATGTTAATTCCACATTGTTAGCATCGGATGGCTCAGATGTTAAAAGGTGTGCCTTAGTAGAGAGCTGAATTACTATCAGCGCAGTCAAGGAAAGAGGAAGGAAAGCGAAGGAGAATACAAACAAATATTTTTGTTATTAGGGCCAGAGCCATGTTCCTTTTTGTACAACGTTATGAACCAGGGTCACCCATTAGGGGACCTAAAAAACCTGGACTGATGACCCTCCAGTTGCAGTGTTCAGATACAATGTGAAGTAATTTTTAACAGCCGCAGCAGCAATGCTGGTATTGTTTTTAACCTTGCAAGTCTTTGTGTGTGTCATCACGGCAACATGTGGTCCTGGAGACACCTACTGTAGCGGGAACTACCACAGAGATGGTTTTTAGTACTTTGCCAGTTGTTTAAATGTCTGTCTGTCTGAAGCCAGATCTGTTTACTGCGTAAGCGTCATAACTGTGCAAGATTCAGTCACAAAACTGTACAGGCGTTGAGGCTGAAGTAAGGCGGTAGGAAACTTTATGCACCTGACCCAATTTGCCATTAGAGATGGTGTGATCCTATCGCAAGATGGGTCTCTAAGTATGTTTTTTTTTTTTTTGCTGAAGTAATTTGGCAATCTTTATTTTTCAGCCACAAACAGTCAATGGACAAGTTGTCTATGACAGTATGGATATTTTATGTAATAACAACCGCCGATTGAGTGCACAGACATACTGATTTAAATGAATTTATCAGGAACTCATGCATCTCTGATTTTCCTCAAATTGTTTCTGTTGCCAGTCTTAAAATCACCACAATGTTTTGCACAGCCTAAAACATATTTAACTCAATAGGACACAGTTTCACCTCAGATATGTGTTTGTTCTCCTACAGTATTTTTGCATCTGAAAGAACAGATTTTGTCCTCCAACCAGCTAAATCACTGGACAACTTGATACAAAGTCAAAAACAGAGTGACACAATCAAACACACTCACACAGACAGCTGCAGACAAAACAAATAAAATATATCGATAGGCTACATATTTAAAAGTAGCGTTGGGTCCCGAGACCAGGTGCTAATACGGCACCAGTACCTTACGCCGCCTTCACACTGGCACTTGACCCTTGCACCCCCAGTGGACGTTGTACTACACTGCTGAAAGTGTTGGAAGTGAAACAAAATGGCGGAGAGACTAGAACGACTCATTCTGTCAGTGGCCCAATGTCCAATTCTCTATGACCGCTCATCTGAGGGCTATAGAGATATAAACAGAAAGGCTGCTGCGTGGTGAAAAGTTGCCCAGGATGTTGATAGGTCAGGTCGGTTAAATGTGATATAGTGGTATAATGTCAATAGTTAGATGGAACGGAAGAACTTTTCTCATACACCAAAATGAATGGATCTTCTACCCCTTTCTATAATTACACACTGATGTTGTTGAAAAAAAAAGTTAAGAATTCAGATCTGTTTATCAGTACCATAGCAACGCTAACTTCCACTCGGATTGTCGGATAGGAACTGCTCGTTGCCTGTCATACGAGTTCAACTGTTTTAACGCATCCGAATGACCAACAGACCCACATCGGTTTGGACCCATTCCCACGGTCTGCGAATCTTCATAGGAAATGTCTGAAAACGACCAGAATGAATTACTTCTGGTCGTTTCGCAGCCGTATCTACTGTGCCAACGTGAAGGTGGCGTTACCGACCGGTATCTACTGGACCGAATTGTAACGCGGATCTCAGTGCCTCAATACGGTGCCACTTAAATGCCTGCACTGCTCTCTGATGCTCCGAAACAGACGTGGCAATGGAAGCATTGCCGCATGGGATGCTAGTTAACATTACACTTGACAGCAGGTAACGTTAGCTTACCATTAGCTAGTAGCTGGATTAAACACGGTTAAATGCTGACAGCTAAACGGTGTAATGTGTGACTATATGTCACTGTAGAGGATTCCAAGAAAAAAAACACAGACGGTATGTTTACTTGCAACTCGCCTCGCCAGCCTCGTGGTGCATTTCTTCTTATTGTAAAATACCCTTTTCCCATCTAGTGGTTGTTTTTGTCGTTTAACAGTAATTTACTGGTGAAATAAGTTATCGTTATTACATTTTTAATAAATCACTAAATTTTGACCATACGGTCTTAGCAATAAACAAACCGTTCTTAAATGTTGCTGACTGTCGTTTTGTGCTCTTTTTTAAACTAAATATATACTGTATAGATTTTTAAAAGTATCGGTTCAGGCACCGTTTAGGCACCGGCACCATTTTAAAAAGGTATCGTTTTAGCACCGGTATCGGAAAAAATCAAAACAATACCCAACTCTATTTAAAAGCCCAATCATGCCAGATCACAGTCAGGGCGAGGGCAATGTCCTCGCTTATTCTGACAAGTCAATTTGGGCTATGCCACTAATGACCAAAGGCCACCTCAGAATATATTTTTTCTCCATTTATCTCAATTGAAAATGTTACTATGATTTATACACATTTCTGTTTATAGGCCTCTCTACATCATTAACCAAACTCTTTTGATAATTAATTTGGTGCCATCTCAGTTCCTTAGTGTGGCAATTTAGTTGTCCAGACAGTTTTGATTTGATTCCACAGAAGCCTAAATGCATGTCATAGCCACTTTAACAGCCCCAAACCAAAAACTGCACACCAACACAAAGGTTATAGCATTTCTGCTGAGACCGGACATTATTATTCTGTCTGATTTATTATACTGTAGGTCTCCTGTTAAGATAGCAAACACCTCCATGTGGATGGAGCCCAACACCTGCAGGTAAGCACCCAGGTACCATTAAGCGGGTAGCTAAGACTTGATGCATCTATTGCCAATATTATTAATCACTGATATTGAAAATGTGTCAGCGTTAACTAAACAGCCAATTCCACAACGTTTTTATTCACTCATATTTTTACAGGCCAGTGACTAAAATGACTGGGCACACATAATTGTTGTGTGTGTGTGTGTGTGTGTGTGTGTGTGTGTGTGTGTGTGTGTGTGTGTGTATGTATATATATATATATATATATATATATATATATATTATAATTATTAAGTTTACATCATCTGATACACATTTTTTAAATATTGACTAAAAAATATACACTCTTTAGCTAGAAAAGCATGTTTGTTTAACATCGAAGCGAGCTGCTGCAGTCAATCTCCATGGTAACCAAAACTATGATTATTTTGTGTTATGTTATTGATTGCAGTTTTTGAATGTAATGGCCTATTTGTAACCAATTATATTTGGAATGTGACCTCCCCAATTCAGTTTGCAGCATGTTGACAGTTTGAAAGACTATATTTATGCTGACATTAACTATGCCTGTGGTGCCTACACCATTCATAGACAGACCAGCATTTTCACCGATGACAGGAGCTATTAAGAATCAGACAAGTTCAGCCATGGCCCACCTACACACACCCACAAATACTAATTTATTCAGCACACATGGAATATGTTCATAATCATTGTGTATACATGTATGTGTCTGCAATAAAACATTTGTACACTTGAACATCTTGTATACTCACTCACACACATCGACACAGACACAGACACAGACACAAACACACACACACACACACACACACACTAACCTGCCCACAGCCAAGGTCAAAGGACTGTAATATAGATGAGCATATTTGATCAAACTAGGAGAGGTTATGCAAATCGGATCCCCACAATTAAACCAAATTCATGAATAATAGATAAAGCCTCTGCACTGGTCTGTGTATATGTGTGTGTGTGTGTGTGTGTGTGTGTGTGTGTGTGTGTGTGTGTGTGTGTGTGTGTGTGTAAAAATGTCTGCCTGCCTGTAGTTTTATATCCTTGGGCAACATGACATCATGACTTCGCGCAAACATACACGCCCACTTTTTTAAGCCAAGTGGTGTGTTATCTGTACGCATTTTGAGCTATCCACGTGTACGTCTACGCTGTACACAGCAGACGCAAAATACACGCCACTTTCTAAAGCCAAGTGACGTGTTATCGCGTAAACATACACGCCACTTTCTAAAGCCAAGTGGCATGTTATCTGTACGCATTTTGAGCGCCATATACAGCGGACGGGTTGGGTTTAAGAAAAGAAGAAAAACTAAATTGAAAATATTTACTGTAGCAATTTTTTCCATCAGTTCATCCACTTCTTTTTATACATTTACCTTTATCTTATCATCATAATCATCAAGCATAAACCCAAATATTCTGAACATTCAGAAAATCTTGCAATTAATTTTTGTTTATGTACCCTTTTAAAGTACACTATTATTTCTTCTATTACTATTTCTTCATTGCTTTTTGAAATAGATTTTGTATTAATTATAAACCTTAAACAGACAATAATAAGAGTAACTATAATCATATTAATAATGTCAGCAGCCTTTAATTTTTTAATAATATTTATTAACATAAACCAAAGGGGGATTAATTAACATCAGGGTCAAAATATTCCCATGGCCAGCATAGTACAATATCACAAAAAGATGTAGAAAGTGATTTACCACTTACAACTGGGGTCTCATTTATAAAACTGTGCGTAGGATCCTTACTGAAAGTGTATGTACGCCAAAAATGGCGTATGCCAAAAAACATGTGAAACATAAAGCCTATGTAAATCATGGTGGGATTTTATATTTGAAATGATTGTCAGAGTTTAATAAATAAGAAATATTTGTCAGCCACTGTAACAAGATTGCCAAGCAGGATTTTACTATGGTTTTATAAAACTCAAAAGCACAAACAGCCAGTACCCTGAACAACCACAGTTTGTAACATTATATAACAGACATGATACCCAAAACCTGATTCAGGAGGAAGAATAACTGCAGTGAAATAAGTCTTCACTTGAAAGGGAGTAAAAGGGAGTCATCAAGGCTCAACGCTAACTTTTTAAAGTGGTTGCCGGCTTGGCATCCAACCAGGCATCAGCTTTTGGTTGCCGAAATTGAAAATACGGTTGCGATATTTTAGGAGCAATTAATTTCTCATGTAACCACACCACACATTTTAATAATGAAACAATGAGATAATGGCTTACAATATGATTCCCCATCCCTCTCAAATAGGGGTGCAACTAGAGATGTTCCGATACCGATACCAGTATCGGTATCGGCTCCGATACTTCCTAAAACGCTGGTATCGGTATCGGGAAGTACTGGAGTTTATGCACCGATCCGATACCACGTAATAAAGCCCTAAAGAAAATCTACATTAAAGTAGTTTATTTATGTTCTTTTTCCGTTATAACTGACTGTCAAACTGGAGAATAAAAGAAAGTTCTACGGCATTCATTGTTTGTGTTTGTTCATGTTTCACAAAGAGTTTAACTTGAGCCAGACCGACAACAGAGATAGAAATAATATCACATCCATACAAGGATAGTAGTATACAGCTGTTAAAACATAATAAAATATATGACACACTGGTATCGGATCGGTACTCGGTATCGGCCGATACGCAAGTTCAAGTATCGGAATCGGTATCGGGAAGCAAAAAAGTGGTATCGGGCCATCTCTAGGTGCAACAGATCACAAAACTCACAGTTCGGATCACGGTTTTGAGTCACAGATCAGGTCAATTTTTTGATCAGCACAAAAAAGGGGGGAATTTAAATGATTATTCAAAATGTTATAACCATAATTTAATAATAATTACTTATTTCACCAGTAAATTGCTGTTAAAAGACAAAAACAAATATTGAACAGGTGGTTGCCAAAGGGGGGCAACCGGGCAACCGTTACTGTCGAGCCCTGGTCATATGCTTGTCAGAACAAGTTGAGGCAGCCAAAATAAAGCTTTGACTTCCCAGACAAAATAGACAATCTGAGACAGTGAGACTGCTGCTCTAGGTGCTGACTGCAAAATCAGGCAGAGCTTGGGGGGCATGAGCAGGTCAGGTGATGAGACCAAGGGGGTAAGCGAGCATCTGCAAAAGCGTACCTCCTATGGAGACATTTTGATGATAACAAGCCATCACCTATCGTTAGCTTTCCATTGACTGCCATTCATTTTGGCGTCACTTTGACAGCGAATAACTTTACGTCTGAAGCGTTTAAAGAATCTATTTTTCCATTGTTTATTTCTAAAGAAACACGACAATGTATAAAAGGCTTTATTACCTTGTATCCTACGTTATGGTTTTTGTAAAACTAGGCTAACGATTGTGTCATAACCACGCAACTTTCTGTCACATAGTAGACAAATTACCGTATAGTCAGGAGAAGCTCGCAGGTCGTTTTGACTTAAATTAGTTGTTTAAGTTTAATTACTAATGTTAACAAGCATTTTAGCTTGCAATAATTAGCCTGTGCCTATGTTATCTCCTTACATATACCTACGCTCTCCGTCTCTGTAAGATTGGGAATGATTGAGATTTCTCTTGGCACAGCTACCAGAAGACTTACAACTTTCAGATTGCTCACATCACATCTTCGTCGTCAAGCTCAGTTTGAGGGTGCGTAGTAACACCGGAAAAGTGCTTCTAATATTCTTCACTGGTCTCCATGGAAGTTTACGGCGTCGCTTTGTCCATTAATTTTACGGTCTATGGATGATGCAAGATGGATACCCCACCAGTGACGGCTAGTGGACAGGTGCGAAACAGCAGGTCTGGAAAGACGAGAAGTTGTATTCATCAGGTCGACTACATGTAGAGGAGGGCAGATGGAGTGACAATGATAGAAACTGTGATGATGACAGAAATCATTTTTATTTGGATTATTATTATTTAGGTAATTTTGGGTAAGGAATGCCCCCTTCAATGTCCTGCCTGTGTACAGATACAGAGATTAATTAGATCAGGGAAAAAAAGACAAGTGTGCATTCCAGAGGGATGATTTCGAGCATTTCATGGTTTTGATTAGGTAGATTTATAAACACACAGTATGATTCTGATATTAATGCTCAATTATTTCATTCCCTTTTGTTTACAAGGATAAATAATGTAAAGAGACATGGGTGTAGCGTGTTTTTCTACTGAAAACCAATTCCAAATCAAACAGATGGGATGGACAAAGATGGTTAGGTTATTTCAACAGAAAAGTAATCGGTTATCATTGTCTTATATGCATTTTGTTTTAAAATACTCAAACATATATTCTACCTTGGGTGAGTGCTCACAGCAGGCCATATGCTGCGCTTAATCAGCTGAAAATCCATTTTATTGCACTGAACACAGCACAAGACGAAAACACTTTTTAGCTCTTTTTTTGCAGGTCTTTTTAACCTTGATAGATACAGTAGATAGATAGATAGATAGATAGATAGATAGATAGATAGATAGATAGATAGATAGATACTTTATTCATCCAGAGGGAAACTGTAGGCATCCAGTAGCTTAGACAACCATAACACAACAAACACACATATGCACATATATCTGACATACATAAAAATCACTCACAGAAATTTAAAGAGTTATAGAAAGTTATACAAATCTAAAAGTTTTTGTAAAATATGTGAACCCAGTGACAACTTTGGATGCCACACTGAAAAAAAACAGTTAACATATGACTAAAATATGACTAAAATACAGGAATTTTAGAAAAATGTTTCCTAGATTACATATATAAAATATAGTTCATAACATGCTATACAACAAAAAATAGATTTTCAGTGGGTATAAACTATGTTTCAGGCATTAAATTCTAGACAGACTGTTAACAGTATCTGTCTGGCTGGGACACTTGCTTACAGACCTCACCATTCCCTGCCTGTCTATCTCACTGTAATTATGCTTATCCTCTTTTGGGGTGACCCCCACTCTCCCAAACCCATTTGCCCCTGAAATCTTTATAGATCCTGAGGCGGTAGTCATGGAAACAAGGAGTACACCAGGCACATGCCCCCCCACACTCTTTTGAATACAATTAATACGCAGCCTGATTTATTCCTCTTTCTTAGGAGGGGTGCAGGAACGGGGTCTGGTAATTGGGGTAAGAAAAAAAAGGAGGGACAAGGGAAATGAAATTAGCAGTTTTTAAATGCATCTGAATTTTAGGGTGTGAGGCAGTATGAGGACGGGAGGATGGATGGACTGATGGGTAGGGATAAAAGAGGATAAGGAAGTGGAATGAGATGATTTAAAATCAATCTTTAGCTTAGCTGCAAAACAGTTTTTTCCCCTTTCATTTTGGAATTGTGACAGTTGGGACAATGTAAGGATGGGTGGGCCGATGTGTTGTCAACCATCTGTATAGCTTCTGCAAAATGTGATATTTTATCCATGGCTTGAAATCTTTATGTGTAGCCACAGAAATAACAAGACACATGCAAATTAAGGAGGATAAAAAGATTCGTCAGTCAGCTTTTTAAGAAGGCAGAGAGAGAAAATGAGGTATGCTCATCTTTGCTATGGTTAGGTTGAAATAGGGCATATGGGAATTGTAACCTTGAAATCATTTTTGTTATGTACAGTATGTGTCTACGTATGTATTGTATGTAAGTATTTCTATTTTTCTGTCCATCTATGTCTCTCCTCTGTCTCCTCTTATAGGCTATATCCATCAACTACAACAGCACACATTATCCTCCCTCATTAGACACAATGTGAGTCCTTCAGCTGCAGCAGAGGGCTTGATCTTACAAGGGGGCCACGACACAGAGAGAGAGAGAAAGAGACAGTGGAAGGAGAAGAAAAAGGGAACATAAGGATGAGTGTGAATGAGTGAAAAGGAGAGATGGGGAGAGAGAGGAGGGAGGGGTAAAAGAAAGACAGAGAGAGATAGAGGAGGGAGGGTTGAGAGAGAGAGAGAGAGAGAGAAGCGGGAGCGAGATCCAGGTGACAGGCACACAGAAGCAGTCGGGTGGAAAGGGCCAAATGCTGGAGCCAATTAATTCCCTCCACATGTTTTGAGACAAAAGCCTGTGCACTTGACCCTCCTGTGAGCTGAGAGAAGAGAGGGATGGGTGTAGACATTGGGGGACACAGAGGGGTTACAAACTGAAGAAGGAGTAAGAGGATCAAGGGGCTAGAAGAGAACGATGGAAGAGGGGGACAAACAAATGGAGAAGGGAGTAAAAAAGAGGCAGTGTGGTGGTGAAGTGGGTAGGGGTGAGAGAAGGTGAGGGAGAGGGGGAGAAAACATGAGCATGGAAGAAGATAAGAAAGGCAGAAATAAAATAGGGTATAGAGTGAGCGAGACAGAGGACAGCAATAGATAAAGTTAGGAAATCAGGTGCAAATTGTACCAGGATTTAGAAAATGTCTTTGTAATAAATAAATAAATCTTTTTTTTTTCTTTTGTTGTAAATGTTAAAGCTTGGTACGGTATTTGACACACTTATTCTTCTTCTGTGTCCCTCAATGGGATGTACTATTAGGGCGGTGTGTGGGCATAACAGTTGCACGGCAATGTGGCTGTATTGTGTGCCAACTAAATCCTTGGAACTTTAACACTGTGTTATTTTCTGGCTGCTAGACAGTGGGCAGCCTAGGTGTGGACTCTTGAGGGTGTTTTAAAGAAGTATATGTAAATAACTGTAACGGCACAGTAGTTTATATAGCACTGTTTGTAAAAGGGGATGGAGGCCTTGTTCACACAGCCAATGGCATTGCAAATATAGACCGGTCCCTTTGGTGTGGCCATGTTGCTACAGGTATCAGTGAGAGGATCAAATTTGAACCAGGACATGGCACAGCAGTTTAAACACTCATTTAAAGCACAATTTTACAAATTGGTCTTGATGCTACAAACTACACATGGCAACGTTTACAGTATATGTAGGACGTGAAAGAGGAAGCTACTTTTTTTTTCGAGACAGTGCTATTGTTGAATGTGACCTTGATGTGGGCTGAACCTTTTGAAAGACATGGGATAATCCAATGCTATTTACAATAACAACTCCGTCCTTCATGTTCAAGCAAAAAGCATAATCAATGAACCTTCCGAGTTGCATGTGCAAGGTTGACCATAGTAGTGGATTATGAGCCATCAGAATGAAAAGTAAACACTATTACTTACTTGTAGCCCAGCAGCACAGTCATATCTGAGCAACTACCTTTACTTTTGTATGCATAGTTTTACACGTTGCCACATACTATTTATTATTGCTTGCAGCTAGCTTACCAAAACTATGTGAGCTGTACCATTAGATTATAACACATAGGCTATGATCTTCATATTATTTAAAAAAAAAGTCAAATCACATAGTTATGAAATTACTTGATTTAAAATCAAATAATACTTTTAGTCCAAGTCTAACTAAAGCAAGTCCTCCAAATGTTTGTTCATATCTCCAGAACTACAGTTATATTTTCTGATGTCACGCACCAATCTGTAGTACACAACATCATTAGTTTGTGCCTTCCAAAACCACTACATATCGCTTTTGGAAAAACATGAATCAATTTTATGATGTGTTATTTGTGTTAAGGTTTGGTTAGGCACAAACCTACTTGGTTAAGGTTAGGGAAAGAGCATTTCTGAGGGGTGGTAGATAAGACTTGCTTCGGTTCAGATAACCATTGATAACTGGCCAGTTTATCGACCATATGACTTTATCGCCACACTTACTACCCAGTCTTCAATTAAATGAGTGTATCAAGTTGTGTGCTTATGGTCACGTAGGAACTAATCAATCTGCAGCACATTGATTTGGTTTAGTTAAGTTGAATTTATTTGAACTGGAGTAAAATCTGTGCTAATTGCTACCTGGCAATAGGTCAAGCATTCGGACTAGGTGTAGAGATGTGGTTTGGCGAGGGTGGGCCCTATCAGTGCTAAAATGGCATTCAACACCTCTAAAATATCTTACTTAAAAAAAATCAGTTTAGCATGATAATATTTAATATGTAGATTTATTTGCTTAATTCAACCCACCTGTTTGGGATGAACATGACATTTATGAGTTTTTAACATACAGGAAAATGTTTTTTTAAGCACACATGTTATCAGCCAGCATTATTATACCATGGAAAGAGAGGAATTAGGCTCTTGATTTGGATGACTGATTGCTGCCACCAGGCTTGTGTTTGTGGAACAGCAGCCAGTGACAAGGAGAGCAAATGAGAGAGAGCGAGAGAGAGAGAGAGAGAGAGAGAGAGAGAGAGAGAGAGAGAGAGAGAGAGAGAGACTGAGATAAACCTGAAGAGGTAAAAAAGAGATTTGAGGATGAGGGAAAAAAGAAAAGACAGATAGTCTGATAGTTTAAGTCTCTTTTTGGTCACAAATAGTGTTGCTTTGTTCGGTCAACTCATAGCTGCAGAACAACAGTATATATATATATATATATATATATATATATATATATATATATATATATATATCTCCTACATTCAGGGATTTGAGTTTTTACTATTTAAAGTATTTATTTATTCTTGAGTTTTTTTTGGATTTAAAGCTTGTGGATCTTTACATTGTTAGTTAATTTCCTTTACGGTTTGATAAACTTATTGGACTTTAACTTATCATTGCACTTACAATAACGAGCGTAGCTGTCCTCAATTTAGGTCATTGTGTACGTCTCATGATCGGTTTTTCCTGTATCCACCGTGTGTGTGTGTGTGCGTGCACGTCAGTTGCGGGGGGAACTGAGCAACAGCCCCACCCGCTACAGAGAGCCGACATGGTTGAAACAGCAGCAGCTTTCAGCGACTTTAGAGTGAAAAAACATCAAAGGGGTGATAGAATGATTATATAATGTATTTCACACCGTTCCTTAAGGTCTCCTAATAGGGTATGTAACATTGGTTGGGCTGAAAATGATCTGGTTGACATTTTATTTACCCTTATACATCCCTGTGTTTTGGCCCTATTTGTAACAAGAGCTTTTCTTCCAAATATGGTATGCTCATGAATATTTAGATGAGCTGCGCGCTGATTGGTTGAGCGAATCCCCATACACACACATTAGAGACGAGACAGCAGGTCTCATATTCCAGACACTGCAATGTTTCGTTACCAAATTCACTTCTGAGACTTTTTTTATGTGAGAAATCAACTATATAAAGCTAAAAAATGGGCCGTTTTACGAAAATGTATGGCTAATTGCAAATTTGGTAAGACATGTCAGACTTTAGGAGCTCCACACAGTCTGACGAGAAAGCGGCAGCTTGCTGGGCTCCATACCCAGGGCAAAGTCACCCTTTGTGGATTACTGCACTACCGGGGCTCACAAAGCGGAGGTCTTACAAAGCTAACCGTTGTGAATTTCGTCACGGCACTTATATTACAGGTTCCCCAATGTCTTATAAAGCTAACAGTTGTGTCCGATTTCAAATTAAGGCATTTTTGTGAACGTCAGGGGTCTTTTTAGGAGGAACAGCTAGCTAGCTATGTGTCCCATTCAATACAATGGGGAAAGATCGCGGCTAGCTAGCTAGCTACACTTTTGGCATTACTATAGTATATTTACAGTTTGAATTTCGTCACGGCACTTATATTACAGGTTCCCCGATGTCTTATAAAGCTTAGCTAACACTTGTCCGATTTCAATTTAATGCATTTTTGTGAATTTCAGAGGTCTCGTTAGGAGGAGGCTAGCTAGCTCTCATTGATGGACTCCAGCTCACCGGCTATATCAATGAGACTTGCGGACATGAGGTGTTTATTTCCCCCGATCGTTTGTTTAAATAACTCAACACATTATAATTACACACATTATAAAATCAACTGGAACCTGCGGTAAGAGATTGCGGGCGTAACAAGCTTGCTGACCGCGCTCTCACTCACACACCGGCCATTTAGCAGGAAGAGGGGAGGGAGAACAGCGAGCTGCAGGCCCTGGGGCTCTGTCAGGGCAGCGCCGTTTGGTAGTCCAGTCACCCAGAAAGGGGGAGTTTGCGCGGGTATTGAGCACCGCGGGCTGCCGGCCATGACAGAGCTCAATCTAGCTCACAGCAGGCTGGGGTCTGTGAAGGAGGACAGGCAGGGCGGCGATGTAGCAACCCAGGCAGCACCGGCCGCTGAACTCCGACACACAGTTAGACAAAATTTGCAATAAACCATCAATTTTCGTAAAACGGCCCATATTTGAGCTTTACGTAGTTGAATAGCAGAGATCTGCACGACCTAGATTCAGAAGACTATCTGGTCTCAGGTCAGTTGTGTGGCCTATGTAAATGTTGGGGCGTAACAAAGAGAGAGACTAGAGCCAAATGAGGAGGAGCCGCCAAGTTGACGTCAACTAGGCGGCTCGTTGAGATTTGCCCGTTTAAGTTTCAAATTGTGAGATTTGCAGAGGAAAGAGGTGTCATTGGGATTTTGAGGTTCCATGTATGTCCTATTTACCCACCAAACTGTCATTTCTCAAGGTAAAATCGGTTTTGCATTCAATCACCCCTTTAAAGTGTACATTGATGTTAAAATGTATACAGGTTGGCAGGACTGAAATGTCTTTCGCTGTACGTTTTGTTGGTAAATGTGAGATGTTCGAGGTACACATCGTCTTCATATCAGAAACAAGGAAATTAATTTGGCCACGTATATGTGTTATGTCAACCTGTTCTCACTCCCGCTTGGTCAGTGGCTCTCAGAGTCACATACTGACACAAAGTCTGGCACGTGGGACTGCTGTGATTGGTTGAAGTTGCGGAAAACTCCGGTTATTGCAGTAAAGTTGTGGTGATTGGTCAAAATTGCGAGTCGCTCTGAATTCACTGTGATTGGTTGAATTTGCGTGAATTGTTGCATTGTAAAATCCTGGAGGGACTGACTATGTCAGACCTGCCAACCTTGAAAAACTTTTTTGAGTAGCAACTTACTGATTTATTGTCGAAGTTCTGGTTCATGAACACGGCGGCACGCACACGGAAAAAAATTTGCCATTAAATGTCAAACCTGTATATATTTTAAACCCTAGAAAATAATTATGTTCAAGTAGGCTACTTGAATTAAATAAAACATTTTATTTAAATTATCGGTCATATTTAATACAATTAATTGGATCATAATATAATCCAATAAAATAAATATATTACACTGCATAATGAGCACTTTTACTTTTGGTACTTTAAGTATATTTTGATAATACTTTCGTACTATTACATAGGGAAGATGTTGAATGCAGGACATGTAACTGACAAGTAATTTGTAACTCTACAACACAGTTTTTTCTACTTTTACTGCAATACATGATCTGAGTAAGTCTTCCTACGTACCTGTAAGTTGACAGGTAGGCTACGTAAATTAATTCATTTCACCTTTCTACATCAA
Organism: Perca flavescens; assembly: GCF_004354835.1. Lineage (NCBI taxonomy): Eukaryota > Metazoa > Chordata > Actinopteri > Perciformes > Percidae > Perca > Perca flavescens. The sequence goes on from NC_041336.1 coordinate 25,051,829, forward strand.
ATCCGTTTACCTTTGCAAGCACAGTCCTCCCTTGGGGAAAACCATAGATATATGGGGGAAACCAACCAAACTAAACGGGAATGAGGGAGGAATGAATAACACTATCAGTAGCCGATATCCCATTGACATATAAGCGATATCCCCACTTGACATTAGAGGAAGTGACCCGACGGTGTGATTGGTCCAACTCTTCTTTAGTTTTTTTTTTCCAGCATGCTCCTGGGTGCTACGCTGTTTTAGCTTATATATATGTCAATGTGTTTTAGCCATAAGTTTTGCTGCCTACTATCATCAAGAGTAAGACTGAGACGGTTACTGCACGTCAATGAGTGAACTCAAAACAGTCACCTGATTTTCGCGTAGTTTAAAGTGACAAATCGTATCACCGTATTTTGATGTCAAAATGCGTATCTACCACGCAAAATGCATACAGGTTGGCAGGTCTGCTATGTATTGTTGTATGTTGTGTCTGAATGTGCCTGACAAAAAAAATAAAGATCTTTTGATTTGACTTTTTTTGTTTACACTTCATCAAAGTTGATTGATACATTATGGTCACCTACAAATGTCTTGTTTAGAATTCAGTAGCACCTTGCCAACCAAAGCTAGCTAGCACTAGCGTTAGCTGTGAACTTAAGGAAAAGTCTGCCGAGTTTAGCGCCATTGCATCCACAGATGACACTGGCTCAGCCGCGTCATCCTCCACAGCTCTACCCTCTCGTCCAAAAATGGTCAAGTCTGGTTTATAAAAAAAAAAAACAAGACAGCAATAGCATAAAACAGAGTATAAAAATACTCAAGATGTAGGCCTACAGTTCAGTTTACCTCTTTTACCTTCTTCCCTTTCATTATTTTATCATGGCTTGTGTTGTCGATGCAACCAGTGGGAACTGAAAATGCCTACCACATACAGTACATCCTGGAGAAGTTGTTGCTGACAGGAAATCAGACTTTAGTCAGAGTTTTTTTTGTGTGGCATAGCGTCAGCTGAAATAATAGGCGAAAGTGCTAGTTGATGATATATAACAGGAATGGCTACATTCTGCCACATTTTTTAGGCAGCATCACTTTTACTGCACTATTAGAGAGTAGGGAGCAGCAACTATGCTCAGGAGTGGGATCCCTCTCTCTCACCATTTTGTGTTCAGTATTTTTCTGCTGGTTACTAAACATCCGGAACACATCAGATCTGCCAGCCAGCTTGCCTCCATCTTCACCAGGATCTTCAACCTCTCCCTGGCCCAGGCAGTCATCCCGCCCTGCCTAAAATCAGCCACAATCATCCCAGTGCCGAAGAAGTCTCCCACCACCAGCCTAAATGATTACCGTCCTGTGGCCCTCACCCCGGTAATCATGAAGTGCTTCGAGAGACTGGTTTTCAGCACATCAAGGACTATCCCCCCCAAGACTTTGACCCCTATTAGTTTGCATATCGCGCAAACAGATCCACAGAGGATGCCATCGCTGTAGCTCTCCACTCTGCGCTGAGCCACCTAGAGCAGCAGCAGAGCTACGTCCAGATACTCTTTGTGGCTTACAGCTCAGCTTTCAATACCATCATTCTGGACAGTCTCATCACCCAACTGGTCTCTCTCGGCCTCCCCCCTCTCACATGTGCCTTTGAATAAAAGGACTTTCTCACCAACCAGCCCCAGTCGGTGTGACTCGGCCCCCATCCCTCCTCCATTCGCACGCTGAGCACCGGCTCCCCACAGGGCTGTGTGCTGAGTCCCGGCCTGTACTGTCTCTACACCCACGAGTGCAGTCCGGCCCATAACAACAACCTCATCGTCAAGTTTGCTGACGATACCACAGTGGTCGGACTCATCTCAAAGGGAGACGAGGCAGCCGACAGAGAGGAGGTCCTGAACTTGGCAGCCTGGCGTTCAGAGAACAACCTGGCTCTGAACACCAAGAAAACCAAGGAGATCATTGTCGACTTCAGGAAGAACAGCACCGACCTAGCCCAACGAGTGTGTGGAGAGGGTCCACACCTTCCGGTTTCTCGGCGTCCTTATCCCCGCTGACATCTCCTGGACAGACAACATCACAGCGGTCATCTAGAAGGCTCAACAGCGGCTACACTTCCTGAGGGTACTCAGGAAGCACAACCTGGACTCCAACCTGCTGCTGACCTTCTACCGCTCGTCTATCTAGAGCCTGCTGACACAGGTAGTACAGCAGGTGCACCGTGGCAGACAGGGAGAGGCTTCAGAGAGTAGTAAAGGCAGCACAGAGGATCATCGGCTGCCCTCTCTCCTCCTTGATGGAGCTACATCTCCTGCTGCCTCAGCAGAGCAGAAAACCTCACCAAGGACAGCTCCCACCCTGGCTTTGATCGGTTTGACCTGTTGCCCTCAGGCAGGCGCTACAGGTGCATCAGAACAAGGACTAACCGATTCAAGAACAGTTTCTTTCCAAAAGCCATAATCACTTGTGTGTGGACTAGGGATGCACCGAACCCAGAGTTCGGTTCGGAATTCGGCAGAACTTTGGGCTTTTTGACGGAGTTCGGGTACTGCCGAACGTTAGAATTTGTTTCGACCGAACGGTACCAAAGAGAAGTAACGAGAGGCGAAACTCGAGAAAAAGAGGCGAACGTTGTGGTGAGTTTCTGCTCTTGCCAAAGAGTAGGCAATAGAAGTAACAAGAGGCGAAACTCAATAGAACGTTCCATTGCAAACAAACACACCCATGACAGAGCTGCAGCTCCGCCATCTTGGACTGAACTATCTTGTTACTTCACTACTCTTTGTAGAGTTACGTGGTCGACGTAATGACGTAGTTGGAGCTAGACGGAATGCAGTAGCAACCTAGCAACGGCAGTAGGCTGTGAGAAAGTGAAAATGGAACTTGTGAGCAGAAAAAGTGTTGTTTGGCAGTACTTTCAGTCAAAAGAAGGCGATTCAAGTCGAGCTACATGTTCAATTTATAAATGCCGATTGGTCTCGTGGTGACGAGGACCCTAAACAATACACAACATCGGCGCTGTTAAGACATTTGCGTATGAAACATCCAAAAGAATACGAGTTGTGCATGAAGGAATCTCCAGACAGCAGCCAAAATGCAGCAACTTTAGATACGGCAAAGGAAGGACAGTCACAGCTAAAAACTTGTGTTAACCAGACCGTGCCTCTCCCAGGCTGTCAGCGTTCTCTCTGGAAATGAGTCTTCCTACAGCGGGAGCGGAGCGACCGAACGGCCGGCTGCTGCTCGTTAGCTAATGGTAGCTTTCTAATTTCACCCACCCAACATGTCTTCATCATACCCTGGACAGCGAAAGTTTGCCAAACTACATTGTCACCCATCTGGCGATAGCGATGTACTTTCCTACGATGTGAATAGAGCGTGGGGGTAGTCTACTTTATGGGATTCTAAATCTAAAAGGCTAATATTTTGGATATTGGTTGGATCTTGAGATAGGGTAAACATAGGCCTTGTCAAAAACAGTTTTTCCCACTTGTGTGCCAGGCATAATGTTGGCTATTCTTTTTTATTTTTTACAGTTAAAATACAATGAAAAATGCACTGCTGTGGACGTTGTTTACTTCATTAATGTGTTTACTGTGTCAAGGTGCATCCCTAGTGTGGACTGCTCGGTTTTATACCGATTCGCTCTTCTTTGTTTGGGAGGGGAAAGGGAGACAAACCTGGAGGAGATCTGCACTGTACTGAGTGCACTTTTTTAGTTAATCCTGTCTCAGCAAGTGAATACACCATCTTATTGCAAGAAATTTGATTGAAATATTATCACCATATTAACTGTTACTATATGATCCATCATCTTTATCATGATAATTACACAGTTAAGATTTAATACTTTTTATACAGCCTTATAAAGTTTTTTGTATCTTGCCATTAAGTCAGTGCAGTATACCATTACAATCATTATCATCCTTAACTGAAGTTTAAAATACATGTCCAAATACATACATCACTATCAATTTCCAATGCCATATGATAATTCCTGTGTGATAATGTCTCCAAATTATCACTGAGCATTTGACCAAGGACCAGATGGTGTGTACATCAACCATATCACACATTTTATTACTGTCCGCTCTTCTAACAAGAGGTTAAGTACTTAGAGAGAGCAGTCACTGCACACTCTGGAGTGTGTCCCATATGGGGGACTGTCAGCCAGTCAGTGGCCAGAATAATGTCTGGCTGATTTGACTGCTCTCTAACAAGGCAATATGTCAATGTGTCACCAGGAGATTGAGGCTCTTATTATTACAGTATGTAGCTGGGAAAACACTCACAATATGAACAGGAATCACATTATATTTTAATTGCAGGCAAACACAACAAAAGATCTGTTAGAAACTAATGCAAGCATTAAAAAACACACATCAGACCTAAGATAAACCAAGTCAGGTCAGCAGACCATGGCATCATTAGAAAAGCAGGACTGACCTATGTGGCTATGTGGCTTGTCACATGCAAACACACCAATACACACAAACCCACACCCACACATCAAACCACACACACACACTATACACACATTATATAGAGAATATAATGCAAGGAGGGGTTTAAACAGAAAACAGGAAAACTAGGATAGGGATTGAATTGCAGGTTAGAGGTTGGAAATTACAGGAAAGAGGAATGGTGTTACTTCTTATTTCCACCCCATTAATATCAATGAGGGTTGGCTAACATTGGGCCATTATTTGAACAGGCAGGGTGTGCCCTCTTAAGAAATGAAGATGAATAGGGTACAAAAACAACAGTTGTAACAACAAGCAGTTGCAAAAAAAAGTATAAAAAGGAATTGCTCTCTATGCACGCATGCAAATCACAGGTGCTTCCAGGACGCGCGATAGCTTCCAGGTAGGTGGTTAGTAGAATACTGATCAACTTTATTCTAACTTTTTTTTTCCCATTTTCCATAACGTAACTGTAAAAAGTGAACTACATCAAATGCCACTTTACATTACAGCTTGGTAATGACAAGGTAATAATCATACATGTGTGAAAATAATCATTTTTAAAGGTCTGAGAGTGCATCAGAGCTAGGGTTAAGCTAGGTTAAGCTTCCAGAAGATTTGGCTTTGCACAATTTAGCAGGAAGAGTAAAAAGAAGAGTTTGATTTTGAACTGTAAAATAACAATATATAAATACAACATGACTAAAGTATATACTTATAACCAAGTGCTTCTAATGTTTATGTGCATTTTACTAATGTTGAAGTTATTACCCTTTATATTGTTGTGATCATGTCCCTTTTTTCTTTTTCATTACTCTTTATTCATATTTGGGACCTTGATCTCTGGACCAGGACAGATATCCTATAAGGGTAAGTTAGATCCAACAATGTGTTAGTTAAATGTTTTGTCTGAAACTGTTCTAGGGATGGAGATTATTTCAGAGGGAAAACATAGGATTCAATGTATTTAAAATAAAAGTTATTGCAATAAATAAAGAAACAAACAAGAAGAAACACCAGTTAATGTTGAACTGTCGGCAGGAGACATCATTTTGTGTACATTCCTATGTACAGTATGCTTATGCGTATTTCAATTTTGTGCCGTGTGGACCCCACCACCAACTATTGAAAGTAGCATGTAGACAAGCATAACTTTAACTCTGAGTAATTATTGAATATTTAGAACAATATTTAGAAGTGTGTTAGAGATAACGGATTATATAATGTGCTCTGAACCAATCCACAAATTTCTGCACCACCACAACACACAGTCCCATTCTCAATAACGTTTTGAATCAATTGTCCCCAGATTAGTTGTTAGATGTCTTCTTTTAATGGCTTGTGTTTTGTCAATGATTTTGTTCATTTTTTAATCATTGACAATTTAGACCAATTTTACATCCATCTGGTCCACCTACCTTCCAGTTTTAAAATAAAATCATATAAGGACTATTGTAATTCTGACTTGTATATTTCTCACTAACCTTCCAGTCTAATAACACTAGTGACTTCCACCCAAGACCATTAACAGATGCACTGCTTTAATTATGATTCACGGGGTTTAAATGAAGACTACAAAATGCCTTCCTGCAGAAAATGCGTGTTAATGCTGAATAGCTAAATTGCTAAAGCTAAACTGGATTAATAGCTTAAAAGGTGCACTATGAATTCCTGCATGGTTTCAGCGCATTTCCATTTTTGTCTCAAATGGTAGGCATCTATGGAGTTAGAATCATGCCAAAACCTCACACACACACACACACACAAAACATGTTTTACTCACGCCCAACGATTCACAAACAAACTCAGTGTGGTTTGCAAATACAAAACATCATTCACAAACTAATGCATTTTGTTCTGCAAATAAGAAACCTACCTATCAAACAAATACAGTATGTTTTACACATACAAAAACGTATTTCTTCAATGACAAAAAATATCCTGCAAGTACAAACTAAAATCTTTCAAGTACAAAAAAAAAATCCTTCAAGTACAAAAAAAAATCCCTCAAGTACAAAACAAATTCTATAAGTACGGAAAAAAAATCCTTCAAGTACAAAAAAAAATCCTACAAGTACAAAACAAATTCTACAAGTACGGAAAAAAAAAAAAAATCCTTCAAGTACAAAAAAATCCTTCAAGTACAAAACAAATCCTTCAAGTACAAAACAAATCCTTCAAGTACAAAACAAATTCTACAAGTACAAAACTGTCACGTGACTTTTGGCACTAACTTTCCGCCTTGCTGATCCACACACAAATGCCCTCAGATCCACACACAAATGCAGGTACATTTTCTAACAAATGTCCTGTAATTTGCACTCCACAACAGCAGGTGGCGCTGTTAAGTAAATGTAAGCCTACCAGGACCATAGATATATACACGCGGATTTTTTTAAATGTTATTATGGTGCATAACTTACTGGAACAAAACTGAGCAACGTGTTGTTGCTGATGACAAAACCACTGATTATATATATGTATATTGAAGCGATGCTGGCGTTAAAGACCCGCTGATCGTTGTCTGATTCTCTGAAATGAATGCCGGCATTGCATTGTGGGAAATCGGCTTTGCATGCACCCAACTCTGATCATATCGTGTTCTGTCTTACAGCCTACTGTAATATTTCACCAGTAATAAGACCAAAATAATATTATTAAAGTAAAGAAATGCATACTATGTTAATATCTACGTATATGTTGCTAGATGTAGTATTATAGTTTAAAAACTATCAAAACAACAAAGCAGCTTCCCTGGCCGAAATAGACCGAAATAATAACATTAAAAGAAATACAATTAAACCATGATAAGATCTGGTGAATAAATGTTGATTAAAACAGTGGTTATTGGGCTAAAAATACCAATAACAGCAAAGCTGTATACAGCTTCTCTGTACAGAAATAGACGTGCTGTGATCAGGGAATCTGTGCGTACACCACAGATGATGATGTCATTGACCTACATTGAAAAGGAGGTGTAGAGGGCTGTGGGTGGCTGGCGTGAGACCAGTGGAGGTGTCGGTAAGAACAGTTCTTGTCCAATCACTTTCAATTCCACAATTCTTTTATTCCAAGCATTATGAAGAAGACAGGTTACAGGTTTGTATGGTTACGTCTTTGGGTGTATGGTTTATAGAGCAATAACGCACACAAGGCAGGAAACACAGCATGTCCAGCATCAAAGATCCTCCATGTGGTTTTGAACAAACATACATGCATCGCATCCGTGGGCCCGTCACAGAATTTTCGGCGAATCTGTGAAACTGCCACAGTTTTTCATTTCACAGAATTCTGTGAGATCGGCAGCCTGTAGGTTACTACGAAGCAAGATCAACATGCTGGATTTCTTCAGTTACCCGGCTTTACCTAACCTAACAACCACAATACAGTCGCTGCTTCCTATAACAGGAAGGAAAGCTGGCAAAAAAAGAATAGCGGACGCTGTAGCCTAGATGCGTAGGCCTAAATCACATGGCTTATCAATATCACTTCCCCATCAGTCAGGCACAATATCTGACCATAATTACACTTGTGCTTTCCATTAACTGTCGTTGCTTTCGCCTATTATATGATCAGTTGCAACCCTGGCAGTGGAAGCGATCATGAGAGCAAATACAATATATGAAAACATAATTCAAACCGATGTGCGCATTGGCGACACACGGCTCAACAAGCGGATATGCAATTCTCTCTAAAGGTTTTAACTTTGATGAGCGCATCTCTCTCTCTCTCTCTCTCTCTCTCTCTCTCTCTCTCTCTCTCTCTCTCTCTCTCTCTCCACCGGGCTCCACCGGATCTTCTAAGAACAGTGACGGCGTTATCAATCGAGTAGTCTATTGACTGGTCAGTAGGCCTATGCGGTGCTTTTACATCGGTTGATCTCTGATCTCCAACTTAACGTGCTCCCGACCAGGTTAGGTGTTCAGAATAAGTTACCACGGTGATTGTACCCGGTAACAACTCATCCACCGTTACCATCACTGTGTCACTATAACCAGCGTCGTGACACAGGTTGAATCGTTGGGCGTGAGTAAAACACGTTTTGTGTGTGGTTTTGGCATGATTCTAACTCCATAGACATCTTGCTCTGTTTTGTTTGGTATTTACTTGGAATGTCAACAGAAATTTAGTTGACAGAACACTGAATGTGTTTTTTTGTAATTTTTAGGGCCAGAGCACCGACAGCGCGAAATTGGCGGTCGTATCAGGCCTGGTGAAAAATTCACACAAGGCACACAAAAATGGCTCGCTAGCACCCCCTACACAAAAATGGCTCGCTAAAGCCCCCTAAAAGACTTAAAAAATGGAGCCCCTGCAGTACGTTTAAAGTAGACTCACGAAACTTGGTACACATATGAAGAATGTCAAGACGTACAAAAAACGTCATTGGATCCATACCCTAAACCCAACAGGAAATCCGCCATTTTGAATTGAAAGTTCGAAATAAGTGCGATTTTGGCCATTTCTACGTCGTACTTTAACAAACTCCTCCTAGAGATTTCATCCGATCAACTTCAAATTTGGTCTGTGCCATCTTAAGACCTTACAGATGAAAAGTTATTAAAAGAAAAACTTTTCGTCATAGGGCATGGCCATGGCGGGGCGGCCATTTTGTGCGTTTCGCCATCGAAACAGGAAGTGGGTGTATCTTCAGTGTACATTGTCCAATTGGCTCAAAACTTTTCAGGATTCATAAGAGTCCAACCCTGACAAGTGTTTAGCGATGAACAAGAAAGTGGCTCTAACTACAGTGTACATTGTTATAGCTGCGTGACATTTCACACAATCAACAAGAGTCCAGGCCTGAGGACATCTACAGGCCAATATTGACTTTTGGTCATAGCGCCCCCCACTGGCAACAGGAAATAAGCCTAATATGACAAACATCATCCGATTTACATGAAACTTATAATGTGTGGTCTACATGTCATACTGAGCGGCCCCCTATACTTTAACCACGCCCACTTACTCAGGCCATGCCCCCTTTCATAACATTTGAACCGTTTAAGGCAAAGTCTTTTGTGAGGTGTCACTGAACTCAGCAAAGTTCTTTCTTCTTTGCTGATGGTTTGGCCCGCCCCCTATGCTTAAGCCAAGCCCCCTTTCATAACTGGTGACCCATTTGATGTAGACTATTGTGTGAGGTATCATTGAACTCAGCAAAGAGTTCCTTTTTAATTGGTGACGGTTTGCCCCACTCCATATGATCAAGCCACACCCTCTTTAATAACTAATGACCCGTTTCTTGTACATTATTGTGTGAGGTATCATTGATCACTGATGCGGTGTCTGAGTGCCGCGCAAATGCACGATTGCAAGGAGCGGCATCCGCCAGAAACCCCGAAGCGCGCAGAGGCGCGAGGGCCTGTCCAACGCTGCTCGCAGCTTTCATTTTTTATAAAACTCAACTTGTAACACGTTGCAGGTTTAATTGGTCGCGATGCGGCTAGGGCTGGGAGATAAATCGATTTTATTGATTAACTCGAATGTGTAGTCAACGTGGATTTGTTTAAATGAAAAATCGATTTTCTCCTTAACATCAGCCAACGCTCCCCTCTGGGCTCCCGTAGCTCCGAACGGGGCTCATCCTTCCCCACGCGCGTTTACCATAGAGATACCCAAACAACATGGAAGCGACAGGGACTACATTAATTATTTTCTTAACCAGTCGTTTCATTACTTACTTATCCGTAATCTCCGCCGAAATGACCGGCAGCTCGCGGTGCTGTGTCCACGGCTGACAGGCACCTAGTGTCTGATAACTGAACGACCAGCTACCGCTGACCTGACGGAGCTCCATGCAGGGCACCAGAGCCGGTGTTGAGGAACTCTTTTGCGGCTCAACACATCTCCTAAATGCTGCTGATACAACCGAGCTGTGACGGAGGTCTGTAGCGGCTTAAACAACTAGTAATCGCCGCTCTGTAGCACGGAGCTCCGCTTCGACGTTTGTTTATCACTACAAAAGGAGCTTGCTACAGGTATGCTACATTCAAGAGACCATCATGGGATGTTAACGTACGTTACTCAGCAACAGGTGAAAACAGGGGCAAGGTTGCGCAATAACGTTAAAATGATTTGAACTTTTAGCGATGAACGAGAAGTGAATTACCTGTATGTGTGAAAACAGCTATATCTCACGCATCCGTTTTGTTGTTGTTGAATATATATATATATATATATATATATATATATATATACTTTGCAAGACTAAAGGCACGGTTTTATTCACTCGCCTTTTTTGGCCCATTCATTTTTCAATCTGTTATGTATATTATGTGCTTTGTCCCATATCAGTTATTGTTGACAAATATAATATTGTGTGGTGTATAAATGAACTTAACTTGCACTTACTACAATGATGGTAATAATTTAATGAATAAGTGTGTGTGTGTGTGTGTGTGTGTGTGTGTGTGTGTGTCTGTCTTTCTGTCTGTCTGTCTGTCTGTGTGTCTTGTCTGTATCTGCTATTTGGGTTACTTACCTTTACACAACTATTAACTAAAACAATAAGTATGTATGTATTGAGTTTATGTAAATTAATGCTTTTTTTTATCCGATTCATCGATTAATCAAAAAAATAATCGACAGATTAATCGATTATTAAAATAATCGTTAGTTGCAGCCCTAGTAACAACCACAAACAAACAGGTCAGCGGAAATACTCATGCACACAAACAGTGAGTTTGAACATGCATTTCATTAAAAAAGCAAGACAGCAGCCGCTGCTGCAAAAGAGAGAATTGGTGTGGGAGAAACTTGCTGCTCGAGTCAATGCGTAAGCATTAACAGTGTATTAATTTCATATTTAATCACAGTTAACTTATAATATTACTGGTGAAAACTGGAATTGTATTACACCTATAATTTAATTTAGGTGCAATCTTGCGGACAAAAAAGTAAGCTATACTAATCCCATTATGAGGCTGCAGCACCATGATCATTAACAGAACTAGGCCTATAATGTATAATCATTTATTTCTTTTTAATGGCTCTCACTGGTTTGTGTCCAGGGAACACTACAAAAACATTTGAAAAACGTTTCAGAACGAGTCACGGCTTTGCATACAGTGGCTTTACTATAACAGTATGATCCGCTACATTGTTATAAAGAAAACTGCCGTTTGCAAAAAACGTAATGCGACACAAAGAATCTGCTGGGATGTTAAAGCCTGTCCACGATGGTTAATGTTAGTGATATGAGGACGGATACATATACATATCTAACGGACTTTGATAAAAAATAGGGCTGAACATTTGCAATATGTTAAAATGCGAATTTCTAATCGCAAAGGCTTTGATTTTGGTCAAGTGACTGCTCTCCGCAGAGAAAGCATCAACCCTAGCACGCTAACGCTACGCCGTATCTTGAGCTGATTTCAAAGTAAATATACAGAAGTTGTCATGAACACTTCTGCTCCTCTGACAGAGATCATGAAATGCAGCGTATGACAAAACGATAGACAGCTGATGCAGTGGTGCTGCTCGTTATATTTAATTGACATCGCTTTTAACGACGGCTCGGAGGCAGAGATGTCTCGTGTTTGTTAAATGGCTGTTGCCTCGACTCCTCTCTCCTCGCGGCTTTTCCTCGACTCCTCAGCTCGAATCTCCTGTGGGCGGGACTAAGACTCGAGGAGAGGAATCAAGGATGCACAAACTGGGAAATGGGAAAGGCCCATAGTAGCTTTGTGTTCCAACTCCAGACCAGACATTCACAAGACACTTAATGGCTGGACCCCTTAATGTTTTAGGAATGGGGAGAAGGAGCGGTGCAAAATACACAGAAACAGGTCGATTTGGGCAGGTTTCTATAAAGATGGCAATGGTATGTTAAGATGGAGTTCAGGTGTGGCTTCTTTACTGACCTTTAAATTAGTCAAGCAAATGTTCCTCTTTAAAATATTTGTGTGTGTATTATGTTTAGCATGCGTGTTTAAAAACAATAATGCATAGGTATTTTATTTGATGTTTAATAACATTTTATGAGTGTGAATGTCCTCCACAGGATGATGACTCCATCTGTGGTCTTTGTCTTGTTGGCTGTTCTAGGACAGACAAATGGCCATTTTGGTGAGATTATTCTTTAATTGGTTGAATCAAATTATTGATATTTCCCCAATACATTCACATTTTAATATTTAATGGATATATTTAGTATGTGTGCCCATCTATCTATTATCAATCTTATCATATTCCATAACTAAACACAGCCCCAACTGGTGATTTGTACCATATAAAGATGACTTTGAGCAGACAGACACGTTCAAAGATCAATCAAATACTGTATGCTCACTGCAGGGTTTCCCGCAGCACTTTGCAGCTAAGGCGGCCGTCTAAGCAACACACGCCTACCGCCTTAACTACGTCGTCGTCAAAAAAAGCTGGTTATTTATAATATTATATATTATTTAAATTTAATATTTAAAGTTTAATAAATAATTGTTAAATGTAGTACAGAGTCTATAGTCTATCGCACAAACAAGCCCCCCCTCCCTCCCCCGGTCTGACGGCAATGCCCACCCTACCACCTTAACTAACACATTTTCTGTGGGAAACCGTATCACTGCCTGTTCTTTGGTGGCAAATATGGTCAGATCAACACATGTAATTTGTCTGTGCCTTCCATATATATTTTAAAGGGGTGATAGAATGCAAAACCGATTTTACCCTGTCATAGTTGAATAACGACAGTTCAGTGGGTAAATAGGACATACATATGAGCTCAAAATCGCATAGACACCCTTTTACTATGAAAATCTCATATTTTGAAACTGCCGCTGAAAACGGGCGAATCTCAACAAAGCTAGTAGCTTATGTAAGCATCTCAAAATCCGGAACCTTTGTCACAGCCGTGGGTGTATTAAGAGAACGGTCACGCCCCAACATTTACATAGGCTACACAACTGACCTGAGATCAGGTAGTCTTCTGAATCTAGGTCACGCAGATCTCTGCTATTCCATTACAAAATTCACTTCTGAAACTTTTTTATGCGATGAATCAACTATGTAAAGCTCAAATATGGGCCGTTGTACAAAAATGTATGTCTAATTGCAAATTTTGTCTGACTGTGTGTCGGACTTCAGCGGCCAGTGCTGCCTGGGTTACTGCCTCACCGCCCGGCCTGCCTTCCTTCACAGACCCCGGCCTGCTGTGAGCTCGATTGAGCTCCGTTACGGCTGGCAACCCACGGCACTTCATACCCGCCCAAAGTCACCGTTTTGTGCGCTAATGGACTACTAAACGCCGGTGCTCTGACAGAGCTCCAGGGCCTGCAGTTCCCCTCTTCCTAATGCCAGGTGTGTGTGAGTGAGAGCGCAGTCAGCGAGCTTGTTACGCCAGCAATCTCTTACCACAGGTTCCAGTTAATCTTATAATGTGTGTAATTATAATGTGTTGAGTTATTTAAACAAACGATTGGTGAAATACACGCCTCTTGTCCGCGAGTCTCATTGATAGAGCCTGCGGCTGGATGTGATAGAGCCTGCGGCTGGATGGAGCTAGCTAGCCTCCTCTTAGAATTCCTCTGGAATTCACAAAAATTCATCAACTTGAAATCGGACACCGTTGTTAGCTTTAAAAGACATTTAGTTAGATGTTGTATACGTGGCGTGACGAAATTCAAACCGTAAATATACTCAAATTACGCCAAAAATGAAACTAACTATCCGTGATTTGTAGCTACACACAGCTATGAAGGGACAGTCGCAGCTGACGAAACACCTAAACACCACAATTATTGTTAGTCGGTTAAAAAAAAAAAAAGTGATCTCTAAATTAGGCAATTATAGATATTGGAATAAACGCTACTACAGTTAGCCATCTCATTCCAATATTTTTTTTTCTGTGAAGTGAAATGTGAGGTGGACCTGACGGGCCTAGGCCCACCCACTTTTCAACAGGCCCACCCAAAATGGAGGATGGAATATGAGATTCTGTCGCTTCTCTAATGTGTGTGTATTGGGGATTCGCTCAACCAATCAGCGCGCATCTCTAATGTCGGCGGATGGCAATTCGCTCAACCAATCAGCGCGCAGCTCATCTAAATATTCACGAGCATACCATATTTGGAAGAAAAGCTCTTGTTACAAATAGGGCCAAAACACAGGGATGCATAAGGGCCAATAAAATATCAAGCAGGCCATTTTCAGACCAACCAATGTTACATACCCCATTAGGAGACCATAAGGAACAGTGTGAAATACTCTATATAATCATCCTATCACCCCTTTAATTACACATGTTGTGAATTTTTACAGTTCCTAATATTGCTAAAGGTGGAAAGGTGATTCAGTCCTCCCTGGGGTGGAATGGCGTCCCTGAAAGGGCCATTGATGGAAACCGTGCTAGCAATTACGGACAGGACTCCTGTAGCCACACACAAAACGATTTAAAACCATGGTGGAGACTGGACCTCCTGAAGACGTATAAAATCAACACTGTCACCATCACCAACAGAGGAGATTGTTGCCACGAAAGAATCAATGGTGCCGAGATCCGCATTGGAAATTCTCTCAATGACAATGGCAATGATAATCCCAGGTAACAGAAATTTCTGTTTTATATTAGATTAGAACAATTAACATTGGTTGTGCAAGTGAGAGGGAATTAGTGCACTGGATATCTACATAATTCCCTAAGAGAAAGCCATATTTTTCACAGAATTAGCATAAGTATTTAAATAAAACTAGAGGTAAGATTTATGTATAGTTTGCGTCTGGTAAACCAGTTTTACTCATAATTCTGTTTTATTTTATTGTTTGTCAGATGTGCTGTTATCTCGTCTATCGCAGCTGGGAACTCCAAAACCTTTACGTGTAATGGAATGGAAGGTCGTTATGTAAACATTGTGATTCCTGGTAGAGCAGAATACCTGACACTGTGTGAGGTGGAAGTTACTGGTCAGCCTTCAGGAAACACTGCTCCAACTGGTGATTCATACTATATAATGTGACCAACAGATTACTTTGAGCAGACAGTCACATTCAAAGTTCAATCAAATATGCTCACTGCCTGTTCATTAGCGGCACGTTTGGTCAGATCGACACATGTTATATACGTCTGTGCCTTCCATAAACTATCTATAACAACATATTTTGTAACTTTGTTCAGATCCTAATATTGCTAAAGGTGGAAAGGTGATTCAGTCCTCCCTGGGGTGGAATGGCGTCCCTGAAAGGGCCATTGATGGAAACCGTGCTAGCAATTACGGACAGGACTCCTGTAGCCACACACAAAACGATTTAAAACCATGGTGGAGACTGGACCTCCTGAAGACGTATAAAATCAACACTGTCACCATCACCAACAGAGGAGATTGTTGCCACGAAAGAATCAATGGAGCCGAGATCCGCATTGGAAATTCTCTCAATGACAATGGCAATGATAATCCCAGGTAACAGAAATTTCTGTTTTATATTTAGATTTAAACATTTAACATTGGTTTTGCAAGTGAGAGTGAATTAGTAGGGGTGGGGGAAAAAATCAATACAGCATAGTATCGCAATATTTTCCGTTGCAATACTGTATCGATACACAGACGTCAAGTATCGATCTTTTATTATATACGTGTTGGTCAGTCTGTCTGCTTGACAATCCTATTTTGCAGCAATAAAACTGAAGTGAGATGAACAAACAGAGAAATGTATCTTTTTAGATCAAACAGATGTTGACAAAGTTTTCTTTTGGGTACATCATTTGAAATTGGGAAAAATTTGAAGCTGAAAAAAAGGTAATAAATTGCAATATATCGCAGAATATTGCAATATCTTTAAAATCTCAATAATATCGTATCGTGACATAAGTATCGTGATGATATCGTTTCGTGAGGCCTCTGGTGATTCCCACCCCTAGGAATTAGTGCACTGGATATCTACATAATTCCCTAAGAGAAAGCCATATTTTTCACAGATTTAGCATAAGTATTTAAATAAAACTAGAGGTAAGATTTATGTATAGTTTGCGTCTGGTAAACCAGTTTTACTCATAATTCTGTTTTATTTTATTGTTTGTCAGATGTGCTGTTATCTCGTCTATCGCAGCTGGGAACTCCAAAACCTTTACGTGTAATGGAATGGAAGGTCGTTATGTAAACATTGTGATTCCTGGTAGAGCAGAATACCTGACACTGTGTGAGGTGGAAGTTACTGGTCAGCCTTCAGGAAACACTGCTCCAACTGGTGATTCATACTATATAATGTGACCAACAGATTACTTTGAACAGACAGTCACATTCAAAGTTCAATCAAATATGCTCACTGCCTGTTCAATAGGGCACGTTTGGTCAGATCGACACGTTGTATATGTCTCTGCCTTCCATAAACTATCTATAACAACATATTTTGTAACTTTGTTCAGATCCTAATATTGCTAAAGGTGGAAAGGTGATTCAGTCCTCCCTGGGGTGGAATGGCATCCCTGAAAGGGCCATTGATGGAAATCGTGCTAGCAATTACGGACAGGACTCCTGTAGCCACACAAAAAACGATTTAAAACCATGGTGGAGACTGGACCTCCTGAAGACGTATAAAATCAACACTGTCACCATCACCAACAGAGGAGATTGTTGCCACGAAAGAATCAATGGTGCCGAGATCCGCATTGGAAATTCTCTCAATGACAATGGCAATGATAATCCCAGGTAACAGAAATTTCTGTTTTTGATTTAGATTTAAACATTTAACATTGGTTTTGTAAGTGAGAGGGAATTAGTAGGGGTGGGGGAAAAAATCGATACAGCATAGTATCGCAATATTTTCCGTTGCAATACTGTATCGATACACAGACGTCAAGTATCGATCTTTTATTATATACGTGTTGGTCAGTCTGTCTGCTTGACAATCCTATTTTGCAGCAATAAAACTGAAGTGAGATGAACAAACAGAGAAATGTATCTTTTTAGATCAAACAGATGTTGACAAAGTTTTCTTTTGGGTACATAATTTGAAATTGGGAAAAATTTGAAGCTGAAAAAAAGGTAATAAATTGCAATATATCGCAGACTATTGCAATATCTTTAAAATCTCAATAATATCGTATTGTGACATAAGTATCGTGATGATATCGTATCGTGAGGCCTCTGGTGATTCCCACCCCTAGGAATTAGTGCACTGGATATCTACATAATTCCCTAAGAGAAAGCCATATTTTGCACAGATTTAGCATAAGTATTTAAATAAAACTAGAGGTAAGATTTATGTATAGTTTGCGTCTGGTAAACCAGTTTTACTCATAATTCTGTTTTATTTTATTGTTTGTCAGATGTGCTGTTATCTCGTCTATCGCAGCTGGGAACTCCAAAACCTTTACGTGTAATGGAATGGAAGGTCGTTATGTAAACATTGTGATTCCTGGTAGAGCAGAATACCTGACACTGTGTGAGGTGGAAGTTACTGGTCAGCCTTCAGGAAACACTGCTCCAACTGGTGATTCATACTATATAATGTGACCAACAGATTACTTTGAACAGACAGTCACATTCAAAGTTCAATCAAATATGCTCACTGCTTGTTCATTAGCGGCACGTTTGGTCAGATCGACACATGTTATATACGTCTGTGCCTTCCATAAACTATCTATAACAACATATTTTGTAACTTTGTTCAGATCCTAATATTGCTAAAGGTGGAAAGGTGATTCAGTCCTCCCTGGGGTGGAATGGCGTCCCTGAAAGGGCCATTGATGGAAATCGTGCTAGCAATTACGGACAGGACTCCTGTAGCCACACACAAAACGATTTAAAACCATGGTGGAGACTGGACCTCCTGAAGACGTATAAAATCAACACTGTCACCATCACCAACAGAGGAGATTGTTGCCACGAAAGAATCAATGGTGCCGAGATCCGCATTGGAAATTCTCTCAATGACAATGGCAATGATAATCCCAGGTAACAGAAATTTCTGTTTTAGATTTAGATTTAAACATTAACATTGGTTTTGTAAGATACAGGAAATTAGAGCACTGGATATCTACATAATTCACTAACTAAAAAAAGTGGAAAAAAACGCTCGCGGTAGCAGAGGTTGTCTGGCTGTCTGCTTTGCTAGCGCGCCTGAAAGCTGTTACATACTGGATGCAGCCCAGCTGGCGCATACAAATGTGACATCATGAGATCGCTGTGACTATTTATACCTGCGCTGGTGCTCGCGACACTAGCTGCAGTCTTCTCCTGAACAGCGGTGGCGCTAATGAGCAAATGCTACCGACGCTGCCCTTTCTACGGACTAGAAGAAGAAGAAAAAGGTAAACAACGGCAGAACTGGCAGCAGCATTGCCATCAGTGCTTCGATTTGATTCACTGACCTACTTCGTCGGATCGAGCCTTTCATTCACCATAAAAGAGGTCATCTTAATCCAGTAAATTTACCAGAGAGACCTGCAGTCACTGAGAGTCCTGGAATCCGGTTGTCGGCGAACTCATTCAGGCCTCCTGTTTCCGCTTTGTCGCGCGCCGCTGAAAAAAAAAAGAGCGTGTGCAACCTCGGTTCGGCAGTATACTGCATCATTTTGACGTCACGATGTTGCGCGCCACCTTGGATGCATGCGCAACCAGATGTTCAAATAGTTCGAATATTCGGTGTTATTTTAGAGGAAATATTCGAACGTCATTTTTGAGCAATTTTGACAGCCCTAATAGAAAGACATATTTTTCACAGCAATGGCATGATCAGTATTTAAATACAACTAAGGGTAAGATTTATGCATAGGTTGTGTCTGTTAACCCAGTTTTACTTATAATTCTGTTTCATTTTATTGCTCATCAGATGTGCCGTTATCTCGTCTATCGCAGCTGGGAACTCCAAAACCTTTACGTGTAATGGAATGGAAGGTCGTTATGTAAACATTGTGATTCCTGGAAGACAAGAATACCTGACACTGTGTGAGGTGGAAGTCACTGAGATAGAATCAGATAATTCCATTGATTATGCCTGTGGCTGAGTCTGAAGTAATTCCTCAGTTCATGTTCACTTCATTTTATCGCTAATCTGCAAGTTTCTGCTTCTTTTGCTTCAATAGAATATTTAAACTTATGCTCAATGACATTATGGGCCCTATTTTAATCAATCTGAGCCAAACCCGACAGCTTAATGCCACTTTCCAAAGCACATGTGTAACCTTCTATTTGAAAAAGAAATAAATATAAAATTTGACATGTTTGCTGTCATGAAGTTAACACGTTTTGTATCTCATCATTCCCATTAATGGGAATTGTGAAATCAGTTGACCTTAGAAGAGCTCCTCAGTCTCTCGTAGATTCTGTTCCTGATCCTATGACACTGTTCCCATGGGAAAATGCAGCAAAATAGTTCTCTTGGCTGTGTCTGGCATTGTGTGTTGTAATTTTTCTTGGGCTGCACTTGCAAAATAAACATTACTTTACTCTCGCAGAACAAACTCTGTTTTTGTCAAGACATGATTGGTTCTCTTTTCAAATGGGTCATTTTTGGGTATAAAAACACAGCATACTGACAAAAACAACAGCATATAGCTGAGAGGCCTATTCATGTTTTAAATTGTCCCTACATCTTGAGAGAAAGCAGCAACATAGCTCTCTTGGATGCAAGTCATGCATCATATCAGTTTAATTTTGATGGAAATCTGTATGGATCTGTAATCACATTTCTACTGGGCTACAAACAGTATAATCTTTGGGGGGAGTGTCTCTCAAATGATGCAAAAGACATGGAGAATATTTCCATTTGATTAAATATTTGTTTTGAACATTTTACTCATTGTAAACAGCACTTAAATGAAGAACTTGAAACAGTTGACAAACAAAATGATATAATGTCAGACAAAGTGTTTATTTTCTCTCAAGGTGAAATGTGAGGGCAAAATCAGGGTTTACGCTGTTTAAAATATGTGAATAATAACTATTGATAGCTACATGGGTGGGAAAACCAGGAACTCAGTCTGGGAAACATAGCCTAATTAACAAAAAGTGGCCTTCACATTTGCTTCCTTAATACTAGATGGTTTCTAATGTTTTACTGAACAGGAACAGGATCCTGAGTGCTTAGCAGTTAATAGTGAATTGGCTAAATCTCCCTTTACCAGTAGATGTATTACAGGCATAAGTAACTATAAAGAAATGACCAAGGAATAATAGCATGGTGCCTCCACTGTGGAACTACATAACTCACACACTATGAGCTATGTTGGTATTGGTATCTTAATAGTCTACAAACCTTAGTAAAATGAAACGTTCTGGGGCCTCATTTATAAACGTGGCGTACGTACAAAAGAAGACAAAGCCAACTTGACAGGAAAATGCGCGGTCCTCCACGGACACTCTGACCCAGGTGTATTCACAGAAACGGGTGAAATGAGAAACGGCGACAACGACAGCAGATGGATGAAACACGTGAAACCGAGACCATTGTGTAAAATAAATTGAAATATTGCCTCTCATTGAGGATATGGTGCGCCTAACTTTTTTTATTTAGGTGCACCAGCACAAAATTTAGGTGCACCCAAATTTTTCCTCGCATCGCCGTAACGCTGAATGGCGATACATGATATATAGCTCTGTATTTTTTTACAAAGTGGAGTAAATGTTCAATTTTAAGTCAAAGCCACTTTTCACAAGCTCTTTTATTAAAACAGATTGTGATTAAAATAAAATGCAAAGACAGGGTTTCCTTTACCAGTTTGAAAATATACAGCTGCAACACATAAATGAAAGTTATCTAAAATAAATAGCCTAGGATATATAAAAAAATATATAGAAAGCTCCTTCATAAGCTTTCAACAACAATAACAGACTGATTAAAAGAGAAAGAGGACGCCCGGATAGCTCAGTTGGTAAATATAGAGGTTCGACTCCGACCTGCGGCCCTTTCCTACATGTCATCCCCCCCCCTCTCTCTCTCCCCTTTCATGTCTTCAGCTTTCCTATCAAAATAAAGGCTGAAATCTTTAGGCAAAAAAAAAAAAAGAACGACCGAAAGACCGAGGGAGTGCGATGGACTGAAGCATATGCTAGGCTACTCAGAGAGTGACGGCTGACTCATTAGCAGCGTTACACCCGTCTTGTGTAGGCTATGAAATGTCTGTATCGTCACTGCGCTGCATTTTTATGAACTATGATCCAGCAGGCTCCGTCTTACACACTATTACTCAACCAACTTAAGTTAGTTGCATTTAATAACTTCTAATGTGTTTTTCGCCGTGGCGGCCGCAGTAACAGAGAGTTACCAGCGGAAACACTGGTACCAATAGAGGTTTCCCTCTCATACTTAATATACAGCTGTGTTAATAACAATTAAAAATGTAGACAAATGTCAGCAGTTTGGACCAGCGGCGCTGTGTCTCTCCATGTTGCAGGTGAGCCGGCCGGTGTGTGAGTGAATGGGGGCGGGGCTGTGCGGAGCAGAGATCCAAACACAGGCGTGGCTTTACAGAAGGAATGGGTCATGTAACGCAACATTAAACCATATCGATATCAACGACATTGCTTCGTTAGTGGAGAGGCAGCGGATGCGAAGACGTTAGGTGCACCGGTGCGACCTAGGAAAAATCTTAGTCGCACCCTTACAAATTTTGGTCGCACTCTCGAGCCCTGCCTAGTTTTTGTTACGCGCCGATGCACGCAATACAATGCGTTGTCGGTGGGGGTGACATTGCAAGTATTTTACATTAATTCAACTATATTATGTTTACAGAAGAAGGTTTGAATACATTGGCGGGCGAAGAGGAAAAATGATGTGAGCTGATACGTATACATCCGCATTTATATGATAGTTCATCGCAATTACACTCCAATAAAATAGCGTTGGAAAATGCCTGGAGAGAGGTCGCAACCGCGATGGGAAAGACCGTAGATATGGTGAAAACGGACTGGAAAAGTGCCTGTGACAAATTTACTCCCCATCCTGATCTCTATTTCTGTTTAAAGGGCGAGCATACCACCGCCTATTAATGTGCTGCCTATTTTGTTGCTGCCGATGTAAAATTAGCAATAGGATGCACTCCTCTTCAGTTGCCATTTTGATCTGAATATGACCCGACTCTACTACCCCCTGTTGCGTGAGCGGTGTATTGCATTTCACGCGTCCGCTTGGGTCCACTGTTTAGACTATGAAAGGGAGCGCGTCGCTTGCGTTGACTCTGTAACGGCCCTTACATTTTTTTATAAAAAAAGAAACTCTCACAAGAACACAACAGAGTTAACCAAAGCCTAAGATGGTTTTAGCTTAGCAAATATTGAACAGTTAACACTTTAACATGAATTATATTTCAACACAATTAACAGTCAATTAAAGTATAGCCTACTTGTGGGTTTAACCAGTTCAACCTTTTTAAATACTTGGGTTTTTAACCGTTGGGGCCCCTTAAGTTTGTGCACATGAATCAAGCTGAGCTGAGACACACTTTATGTCTGATAGAAACATCTCTGTTACTCACGCAGGCCAGGTTTAGCAGGCAATCCGTCTGTGTGGCAACGTAGGAGTGGCTACAACGGCTAATTACACTCTGTCCTCCAGCGAATTCCTCGGTGATAGCTGCGGTTGGCGTTTACAGCTGATTGTCCCTCCCGACAGCGCTAGCTTAACGTTAATACAGTTAACGTTAACACTTAACACAAATATAGTGAAAACAACAAACGCGGCTAACCTGGTTGCACTTCATTTAAAACTGCGCGATAACAAGTTACCAAACTGCGAGTTGCACACGACTGTGTTAGCTGCAAAATGATACTTGTGCCAATATTTAAAAAAGTTTAGTCTACAAACATCAGTCACCTTAGACTTCCCTGTTTTTCCTACTTCCCAACATAGTGATCTCTGATTGGCTTGGATTGGATTACCCAGTCAGGAAATACATTACAATTCACGTCAAAACAAAGGATTATGGGAAATTTCTATTTCATTGAATTTACCTAGATTCAGAATCACAATACTTTATTGATCCCTTCAGGGAAATAATTTAGTTGCAGTTGCTCACAGTCAAATTCAAGGTAAAATAAGAAAAGAGCAAGTCAATAAGTGTATAAAGTAACATTAAATAAAAATGTTAAGTAGAAATAAACTGAGATTAGGTCACAAGTAAGATTAGGTTTAAATGATTGTTTCAAATGGATTGTACAAATTCTATTGTAGTGCAGTGTCAACATCAAGTACAGTGTCAACATAAATACAGTACGAACATAAATAAGTACAGTGTGAATATATGAAATGAAACACAATTTATTCATATATTTAGCTATATGAAATAAAAACCTTTGTATTTATTTAGCTGTATTTCTGTAGGTCCCTATATACTAAATAGAGAATGTCACTATTCTGGTCCCACAATCCCATTCTGCAGACTGGTATCACCACACACCTAGCGTAGGATTCCTGGCATGGTTTTAATCCACTGAGATATGTAGAGTTGTAACATTTTTATGAAAGTTCAATACAGAAAAACGCAACAAGGCACAGTGTTATTCCTACTGTGTACTAGTCCCAGTTGAGAAATAGTATTCCAGCTGTGGTGGGCACATTTCAGTCAAAACAATCTACTGGGTCATGTCATCCTCAGATGATTGACTACAGGAAGACTTTAAAATAGATGTAAAAAAGCATCAAGGATGTAATGAAACATGTCACAAACCTTAAAGGAACACGCCAACTTATTGGGAATTTAGCTTA
Source organism: Perca flavescens (assembly GCF_004354835.1). Taxonomy (NCBI): domain Eukaryota; kingdom Metazoa; phylum Chordata; class Actinopteri; order Perciformes; family Percidae; genus Perca; species Perca flavescens. The sequence continues at coordinate 25,075,900 of NC_041336.1, forward strand.
TTCACCGTAACCCCCAGAGTAAGACAAGTTGATACATACCCTTCTCATCCACGTGCGTGCTGTAACGCTGCCTGACGGCTCCAGCATTAGCTTAGCCCAGCACAGATCCTGCAGGTGACTGGTTCCAACTAGCCTACTGCTCCGAATTGTGACGAAAGTGACAAAATAACGCCAACATGTTCCTATTTACATGTTGTGATTTGTATAGTCACAGCGTGTACAAAAAACAACGTAACATGAGGCACAGCCATCTTCTAACAGTAAACAAACCGGGAACTATATTCTCAGACAGGCTTGCTGCGAGCATATCACTCCACCCAAGTACTATATTCTTCCGCCTGAGAATATAGTTCCCGGTTTGTTTACAGTTAGAAGACGGCTGTGTCTCATGTTATGTTGTTTTTTGTACACGCTGTGACTATAAATCACAACATGTAAATAGGAACATGTTGGCGTTATTTTGTCACTTATTCGGAGCCGTAGGATTGCTGGAACCATTCACCTGCATGTTCTGTGCTGGCCTGATGCCGCTGGAGCCGTCAGACAGCCTTACAGCACGCACGGAGATGAGAAGGGTATGTATCGACTTGTCTAACTCTGGGGGTTATGGTGAATAAGCTAAATTCCCAATAAGTCGGCGTGTTCCTTTAACTTTTATTTGAGCACAGAGTATATCCTCAAAATTATGTGGTCAGACAGGAACATTGAACTTTGAAGAGTATCCAAAACAACTCTTGTTATTTGACCAGGCCCCAGGGTATTTATTAATCCAACAGTTGTCAAGCATGCTCTACACAAATATAAATAAATGATTTACCTTTATGTAGGTCTTTGGTAGAATTACTGATCAACTTTATTCTTCCTTTTCCATAATTTCCATATGCAATTTTTTTCAGTAAAAATCAAATAAATCAGGTATCACCTTACATTACAGCTTTGTAATGAAAAGGTAATAATCATAACTATGTAAAAAAAAAAACATTTTCAAGATCTGCAGGTGTGGATGTGCATCAGACCTGGGGTAAAGAGGTTTGTGAAATGATTCTCGACATTCCTGATATTCATAAAAACAAACTTCCAGAAGATAGACATTTCTACACTACAGAAGAGGATTAAGGCCACATGTGAAAATTGTACTTGAGCTCTGAATTTGAAGACGGAATTCTGAGATTAAAGTCAAAAGTCAGAAAAAAGTCATAATTCTGAGATTAAAGTCATAATTCTGAGATTAAAGTCCTACAAAACTATGTGGCTGCTGGCTGATCATGTGAAGCTGGCTCCAGAGCTCCGACGGCGAGCCGCCGTTGCTGGTTGTTTTTAGCCGCTACAGAGCTCTGTGACAACGGCTTCAGAGCTCCATCACAGTTCTGTCCTATCAGCGGCAGTTGGTAGTTCAGTTAACCTGATAAAAAGTGACTGTGAGCGAGTTACAGGGAAGCGCGAGCTGCCGGTCGTTTCTAATAAAGAACTCCCAAAGAACATGTATTGCCTGGGTGAAAGTCTAGTTTTCCCTGGGAGGCAAACTCCACTCTGCAGCTTGAAAGCACTTTGTTTTATGACCCACCCATCCCCCCTAACCTCCTCCCTACGCGGTCCATAGCATTCTTATACAGCAGCAGTCAGTGTGGTGCAAACAGCAAAGAAAATCGTGGAATGCTTACAAATTACAGTGCGTAACTTCTCGGAGCTATATGTACGTATGGTTCATGAGAATAGGCTAAATTTGTTGCATTTAGAAATCTCAAAACAGGTTGGTTTACATTTTTTAATTTGCATTTATTGCATTATATTTAACCTGTAACAGATCTATCTCTTCTCATTTGTCTTGCACCATAACTCATATGTAGAACTGTATGTAGTTGGACATTGTCTCTACTTCCTGCCACAAACTTTGTCTTTTATTTGAACAAACACAGTGTCTGCCCTCAAAATCACGGGGTCAGACAGGAACATTGATCTTTGAATAGTATACAAAAACAACACCAGGATATTTGATCAGGATATGTATTAATCTAAAATTTGTCAATCACACTTGGCAAAAAAAGTATATAAAGACCTGCTCTCTTTGCAGACATGCATATAACAGCTGCTTCCAATGCGCTTGAGAGCTTTAAGGTAGGTCTTTGGTAGAATTACTGATCAACTTTATTCTTCCTTTTATTTTACATATGCAATTTTGTATGTAATGTAATGTAACCATTACTGATAATCAAGTGATACTAAAGTTAATCTATTAAGCTATTTTTCTCTTTGCAATTTAATGACTAAATATGATAGTGTCTCCAAACTTACCTCAAATATAAATTGTCTCCTGCTACAGCACTTAGTGCTACAGCACTTATTTACTAGCACTTATTTTTAAAAAAAGTAAGTAAGTATATTATTTTTGTTGTATCTATTTTCGGTGTTGTAATTTGTAGACTAAGCACTCGTCTTACTGCCGGTAGCAGTAGCAGCAGAGAGCAGAAGCCAACAGACAAGTGTTATTTAAATAAACTCCTGGTGTACAAACTTTCCAATCCATCGTTTTATGAGTGCATAACCTATTTGTACTACTGTAGAAGTTTGGTATCATTTCGGGCATTATTAGTGGGATCATTTATGAGATACACAGTTGGATCCATTAGCGCCTGCACTAAGCTATTCAGCTGATCACGCTAACTCGTCCAATGTTCGACCCAGCTGAAAAAATTGGAACAAAATGGATTGTTTGGCTCGAGGTCATGGTGCAAAGGACCCTAGGGTGAAATTACTCCGAACCATCACTTTAAGTAATTACAGCTATCCTTAGTAACCAGTTAGCCGGCTCTTGTGCCCTCTGCTGCCAATGCTTGTTTTCTTGATGCTGTGTCTCATTTCTAGATCCAGTCCCGTCCTACAACGCGTTGGCAGCTGAGTAGGAGGGAGTAGGGAAGTATTCCTTGACCCTGAACCCACATAGCACGATAGAGTGGAAAAATTAAGTACATACAATTTAAACATTAATTTATTTTAGAACTGACTTTTTCACTTTCTATAATCAAACTTTTTTTTTAATCATTTGGATACATGGGAGAAGGACAGCAATCTGTTTGACTCACGCTAAAAAAAAAAACAGTAATTTAAGTAAAACTGTCTTATATTCTAAGTCTCTTTTAAACCAGCCCAGTCTCATGGCAGTTCGTGAAATGGTTACGTTATTGAATCTATTGATCCATGAACTGGGCACGATTATGTTGTTTTTTTCGTGTGGTGATTACAAATTTTAATTTAATGTATTTAAATGGGAAGCATATTTCGTGATCACAGCACGACAACGGTAGGGAGTAGTATGAAAAGCAGAAAATCTGCGTAGGGAGGTTGGTCGGGGTGGTGGATGGGTCAAACAACACAGGACTTTCACCCCAGAGACCGGGGATCGTGTCCGGTGTGTTGCGGTTCCTTTCCGCGTTATTCTCTTCCTAACCTCAACCGTCTCGTTGTTGTCGGCGTGTCCTGTGTGTGACGGTTCCTTGCCCAGTACTTCTTTTCCTAACCTCAACCGTCCAGTTGTTGTGGCGTTTCATGTCCCCGTTGTTGTGTGCCACAGAGACTGCGGATCGTGTCCCTGCGGCCAGGGATCGTGTCCCCGTGTGGCGGTCCGTCCTGTTGTTTTCGCCGGCGTGTGGCGTTTAATTTCCCCGTTATGGCGTTTAATTTCCCTGTTGTTGCGTCCCCTAGAGCAGCCCAGTGTCATGGCAGTTCGTGAAATCACACAAGTCACATTCCAAAATTATAACCTGTACACGAAATAAACGAGAAAATCGTGACCTGTACACGAATCATTAAATAAAAATTACTTGACTATTTACGAACTGGCGTGAGACTGGGTTGTTTAAACTGATCGACTGAGTTATGTTTCAACGTGCTTTATCATAGAACAGTGGTACATGTAATTGGCTGCGTGGCTCCTCATAGCCCTCCATTGTAAAAGGTGACGCGTAGGTGATAGGCTGACTGTATGGTGGTACATGAAAAATAGCATTTGGTTGATGTAACCTTCTGTCACTTGTCTCTCTTTTTGATCAACTGAGTGTGAGGAAGAGGCATCAGGGGAAATGGGGACTGTCCATTTCTCCGACGCTCCATTGTTCCGACCTCTCAATAATCCAAAAAATTCCCTTTGGTCCTAAAGCCCACTAGTCCTGGTGGCCAAATTACGAATCCCATTATGGCCACGCCAAGACCTGCCCGAATCAGCTTGATTGGTTGGGGTTAGGTATTTGACTTTGAGTGGTTAAGTTTAGGATAGCTGATTGGTCACGGGATAGGACCTGTACAAATGGAGTTACGTTACCTTGCGTAAGCATGGACGCCTGGCCAATAAATGCTATTGAAGGGCGGGTCTTGGCGTGGCCATAGTGGGATTCGTAATATCGCTGGTGGACGTCGTGTGGGCTGTAGGACCAAAGGGAATTTTTTGGGTTATTGAGAGGTCGGAACAATGGAGCGTCAGAGAAATGACATGGCACCAGGGGAAATATCCCCTCTAACTACGAGTGCTTCATGCTCCATCTAGCACAGTGTTTCTCAACGGGGGCGGTACCGCCCCCCAAGGGGCGTTCAGAAGATGATGGGGGGCGTTGGAAGCAATATTTTGTAAAGGGGGGCGTTGAGGTGCACTTGGCGGGGCGTTTGTTTGAAAGCTAGTTTAAACCAAAGATTCACAATAATACATGTTTACACTTAAACTACTAAAAAAATAAGTGGTCTGCAACATTAAAACCTGCCAGTTTACAGCACTGCGACTGGACGAGACGGGTACCCTAACTTTTCTGTGCTTCTGTCAGCTTTGTTTGGCGCAGCGCCGTGCTGCCTTCATGGAAACGCGACGTAAGAGCATCATCTTAAATGAGCTCTGTAGCTACAAGTGAAGCTGCGTTCAGATAAGAAAAGAAAAAAAGCCATTGCCGCGACGTCCTGTCGTATTCTTTAATATTTAATATTTATTTAATTATTTCCATTCGGCAGTAGGTGTCGTTCTTCAAGTCGTTTGTCATCACCAAAATACTTTTCTGTGTGCGTGCGTGCGTGCGTCTTCTGCTTTTACCCTTTGATAAGTGCCAGCTTGTTTTCCGTTGAAACAATTTGATTTTAGATTTGAATTTTGCTGGCACAAAAAAGGTTGAGAACCACTGATCTAGCATTTAATCACTCCATGGAAGACTGGACACCAACACAATACATCTTGGTTTTGTGCATGTCTATGGCTGTGCATGGTTATTTTGGATGTTTGAATTTACACATTTTAATTTATTTTTCATGTTGATGACATGCATGTTTGTTTGTGTGTATTGTATTTATAAAGTGGCTATGGTCTGCTTGCGTGTGTTTGTGCTCTATTGTTTATTGTGGCTGCCAGTTGATTTGTGCTTGCCTGTACCATATATCTGCATGGTCTTATTGTGTGCTTGTGACCACTGATCACTTAAAGCGTAATTTTGGTATTTTCAACCTAGATCCTATGTTTTAATGCATTTGTGTCTAAGACTGATGTAAACAAACAGCTTTGAAATTGGTCGACTATTGTGCGAGAATGCTGTAACCGATAGTCATGAACCGAGCTGCAATGTAAATCTATAGGGCAAATGCGCATCCTCAATGCACATCCACTAAAAGTGGGTGTTTTTGCCACTGACAGGCTCAGATTGTTATTATAAGTGTCTGACAACATTATTGGAAGATGGAGACATTTCCATTATCCTGTCATGCTTTTGTGTGTAACTTACTGTTGCCAGGGCAACACAGAAACTTACCTCCGCTCTGTCTGCTGCTCTCCCCTCTTGGAACTGCATTTTTCTTAAGGAAAATCTACTTTGGTATAAAGTTTCTTCTTCTCTTTGGCTGGCAGTAGTCGTCCCTGGTCAAAATGGTCACTGCAGACCCAATAGTCTGCAAGGCGATGTGCATGGAGTGTTAGGATCCAATTGTAGCTGTATGCTAGTATAACTAGCTTCAACTTCAGCCTGTCCAAAGAAAACGTCAGAATTTGGATATGTGTAATTACAAATCTTTTAGATAACACAAAACTATGCTGCATGCCAAAAAACTTTCTGGAACTTCTATCCCTACTTGTGTTCCACACTAGAACTAGAAACATCCATGGTTCTACACCGCTGTCTTTCGGCAAGTTACCTTGGGAGATTTCAGAACGAGATGAGAAAAAGTATTATGCTCACGTTCTCATTGCACACAAAATACAAAAAGGAAACATGCACTCATAACATGCACACACACACACACACACACACACACACACACACACACACACACACACACACACACACACACACACACACACACATCATCATCAGAGCAAGGTCAAGCCTGACAGCTGGCAGATGAAGAGCCACTTAGGAGACCTGTCTCTTGTCTTTATCCTGTGCCTCCCGTCTGAGAGCTCGATGCTCAAAGAGTCTATTGATAGGAAATAAACGATGAAGTCATAGTTGTTCTCAGTGTCAAATGGAAGATAAATTAACAGAATAAGTGTTAAGGTAGAGTGAAAAAGTAGAACAAAATTGTGTAAAATTACAATTAATCCCATAATTAGTGGAGACTTAATCATGTTGGGTGTCTTTGGGGGATGCTCTCTCATCAAGGTGCCATAAACCAGCTTGAAGACTTAAGTAATGCAAGTATGAAGACATATAATCACATCTAATGGCATGCAGAAAGAATATAAACTGTAGAGTTTAATAGGCAATGACATATCATTGTATGTAAGATTGTATGCCAATGCATACAATACAGAAACCCCAGCACAATGGAGTACATAAATCTATATTAAATTGGATTAAGAGAATAAAACTGAAAAGAGAAGCAAGAATAAATAATGCTTGACCACAACATAAAACCAACCTTCCACCACACCCAAGGTACACAATGCCCCGAACAAACTAGAGTTGGAAATTAATGCTTCACATCATCAGAGCTTAGAGGAGGGATTGGAGAGTCTGTGTATGTTCAATATTGTTGATTTTGCTCCACCAAGCAGGCCTATCACCTCTGAAAACACAGGAGACCCACTATGCAGATTATAAATATGCATGGAAATCAATACATATTTGGCAGTGGGGGAGAGAAACAGTGCGAAAAACACAGGAAGAGAGCAGATGCCCTGGAATGTTCATCTTCAATTATTACAGTCATTTATTCTCTTTCTCTCTCTTCCCTCTGCGGCACATGTGCACATACTCACTTCCCTACCTTTGCACACACACACACACACACACACACACACACAGATAATCAGGCACAGACACACCTATGCATCCACAGCAGGAGAGGGAGAAAAAGAATATGTCCAGATCAGCAAATTATCCATTCTTTTCTCTTCGACTGTCCCTGTGGGGCTGTGCAGTGTGTAATAGCAAGTGCACTCCTCTGACGATTAGCCAGCCTGTATATTTGTCATTAAAGGTCCATAAGGGAGGCCAGGGAGCACTCTGAAACACAGGTTCATTCATCCATTGACTTCCATCCGACCTATATTATAAAGTTCACAGTTCAACACAATTTGGATTCTTTTTTAAATTTGGAAAAATACAAACTATAAAAGAGTGCTTACACAATTATTACAGGATCTTACAGTAAATAAAAATGTTTTACTTGCAGTGTATCATCTTGAGCTGCAGATTTAACAGGACCGTAGCCAGGAGCAATTTGTAACCGAGGTCCAGTGGCAGCAGTAGGGTTTGGGTAGTTTTTTTTTTTTTTAAATCAATTTCCTGCATTCCAGAGTAGTAGTTTCCATCTACTCCTAAACATCATCATACTCTGACTCATGTCTCTGCATCATCTTTTCCTTCTTTCAGTCTAAGATGACTCTGTAACACTAGTCTCGCATTGACAGACCTTCCTCCACCGCGCTTCGGAGGAGGGTCTGGCTAGTCCACACAACATTCTGGGATGGGAGAAAAACATGCTCTGGTTTATTGACATTTTTTTTTAACCAATCACAATCGTCTTGGTTGTCGCTAAGTGCAACACTCAATGATGGTGTTGCTGCAAAATTGCCTCAGTAAGGAACTTGTTTTGGTGGAACATGTTTACGTTCAAAAATTGTTTTAGTCGTGGAACAGAAAACTCAGATTGGACAGATAGTCTAGCTAGCTGTCTGGATTTACCCTGCAGAGATCTGAGGAGCAGCTAACTGGAAAGTCCTCATAAATCGACCAGAATTTAGAATGGCAACACAAAGAAAGTGGAAGGTAACGGACATCCGGCGGAATTTCCGGCAGCACCTGAACAATCCCGCAATTGAAACGTTGTCGATATAGACTATTGTGGCACTAATTTCTTTAGGCAGAGAAGGTGATTTTTCTACACCCTAAATTGCGTTAATAAAATTGTTTTTGTGTTCAAAACATTTTAAAATTAAGTTTTAACTTGAGATATTGCAGCTGTAGTCTTGGCCCAAAAGGATACATATCAGCTTTTGAAAATCAAACCATGTAAACCTATTCTGGTGCAACCTCTAAATACAATTATGAACCTGAAAATGAGCATCATATGAATACTTTAACATTGCTGTTATTTGCTGACATCGAAGTTGGAAAGGAGAGTTAAACACAAGTTTACCTGATTGCTGTTCCCGCAATTCACTCTCATGTTGTGTTTTTTATTTATTTTTTTTTTCGTGACGAGAAGGATAGTTCTGCTTCATTTTCTCATCAAAGTTGTTTACCCCCACTATGAGGGGGAAGCGAGGCCCTTGCATAATTTGCAGTGGCTACGCACTTTTGTAGTGAGTGTATGGTCTGCCTGGCTTTGTTTCAAGCTCTCTTGTGGAATATTTGAAGAGTTCTTGGGGGTCCTCTGCTGGCTACAGGGCCTAAGCAGGCATTTAATTACCTTATTGGCTGGCTTTGTATACATCACCACATCGAACCATTTACCTCTGAACATAGTGATACTGCTAAGCCAAGCCTCACCAAAAAAACATGCTTCATCACATCTTTCAAATAATACAAACATCTCACCAAAAGAAAGACATGTCACCCTTAAAAAAATAAGCACAACTACAAACACTATCAGCAGTACATGTCTGCACCACTGCAAACACTACCACCAATACAACAGACAACACCAGATGCAAGCTACATAAACAGTATAGAATATTAATGCCATAATAATAAGCATTGATATTAAACATTACCCTTTGAAGTGTCTACTCCTGATTATTTCTTGGCAGCAAAACTCCTGACTAACCCCTTGAATTCCAGCTCCTGAAGAATGTCACTTACAATGGACATCAGCGTTAGATGGCTCAGTCTCTCCTAATGTACGTTTTTTGGTATTTTTTTTATTGGCGCTCTGACGTGGACAGGTCAGCATCTCTTGACAAGTCAAGTAAGCATGAACAGTGTCATCAATGGAATCTCCACATTTGCAGGGTCAGTCTTGTACGGATCATCTGGTCTTGTGCTTTCAGCAACTACCGTACCCTCAGTGTCACCTTCTGCAGGCTCTCCACTTTGCTGGTGCAGGGGCGGAAGCTGCCCTTCGGCGTACAGATGTACTTGTTTAACTCAGAAACTCTTCACAACTGGCATTTGCAATACGGAGATCTGCTTGTCGGCTTCTTGGCTAACACCACTCTATTGACACACAATGCTAGCGTTAGCGCTAGCTGCCGCAGAGTTGTCGGGTAGCTAAGTCACTTTGGGATTTTATAAGTAACTCCTGGTCTTGTTTTTCTTTTCTTTTTCTGGACATTTCACTTTTGAGCACCAGAGCTCTCATGTCTCTGCATTGGCATTGAATGTCCCCCAACCCCCCCTCCCCCCATTTATTATTGTTTTGTTATAATAGTATGATATTATTTATAGACATTTAGAGGCTCTTTGAAATCCAGGGCCACTGGTCTTCAGCCCAGGAAAGCCTTTGCATTAAATCATCACTGCCTATAATAAACAGCTGCCTTTTGCCAAGAGGAGCAGTGGTTAGGACATTTACTCACTTTGTGTCCTGTTAAAATTAATATAAACACTACCACTAGTTAACAAGAGAAACTACTGTCTCTGTTAATGGCAATGGCTGTAAGGACATCTTGTCATTATGGGAGATAAATGTGTCCCCCATATTATGCTTCTTTATTGTCTTTATTGTGAACCCTGCTCTGTAATGGACATTCATTTATAGTAAACCCAACACAATGGCCTATGTGATAATAATATACACATTGTGGCATCTATGTACATGTATCTGATTAATTTAGTATGCTTTCTGGGAGCACTTGGTCTAATAATAATAATAATATGTTTATTTGATTTTTGGAATTACTGAAATTGTTGGGTTTTTGTAAATTATAGAGTGTGGTCTAGACCTACTTTATCTGTAAAGTATCCTGAGATAACTGTTGTTATGATTTGATACTATAAATACAATTGAATTGAACAGAATGGAACTGAATTGAATTGAATAGCACCTTTTACAGACAAAATCACAAAGTTCTTCACATGATAATCATTTGTAAAAATACAGTAGGATCCAACAGAAGATAAGCAAGGAAAAACAATTGAAAGACCAATGAAAATCATTTAAAAAAATGAACTATTCACTTTCTCACACTCCGTCTCTCTTTTCCCATTTGGTCTTTTATCTATTTCTTCCTCCTGCTGTATTCTTCCCTTTCTTTTTTTCTTTTCTTTCACTCTTACACTTTTTTCTTCTTCATTTTCTCTCTCATGTCCTCTTTTAATTTCCATCTCCCATGAACCACTCTCCTTCTCTCCATCGCTGGCCTCTTAATAAGCTCCAATACATGCAAGCCATTGGCTTTTAATGTGTACTCCATATAGACCAAACAGGTGCATCATTAATCTAAGCTCTTTGCAGTGCTAGGTCTTTGAAATGGTAACTGGATAATACATTGTTTCTTGTGTGAGCCAGGGTATCCATATTATCTACCATCACTCCTTAATAAATTACACCTGGAGAATGTCTCTGTGTGCCAAAGCATTGTGTTGCTGGACTTCCCTGGTAGATGAATGAATATAATACAAGTGTGTTCTCTAATTACCCCTTGTTCTCTCTTGCTAACACCCACACATACTTTCCGTCTCTTTCGCTAAGGTTTTCACCAGGTTACACATGCATAATAGACTTGATGAAATTACCTAAATAGTTTAGAAAACAGTACACTGTACTTAGACAGTTACCTATTAGAGCAAACTGGCAGACTTTAAAAATGTTAAACTGGCTTCTTACAGTATTTTGTGTGTTATATGGGCAGCAACTTGTATTCCTGTAGTAATGTTGTTTGTGAAAAGGGTTAAAGTATGCCAGTGGACAATATTTATCTACAAAAACTGAATCTTGGAAAAGGAAAAAAAAACATTTTGGGAAATGCATAACCAAATCTCGCATCTACCTAGATTTGCGGCGATTGCTAGGGTTGGGTTATATGGTAACTGGTTACATGTTGGATTCATTAGATTCAGGTCCTGGTTGGCAAAATACAGATTTTTTGCTAAGCTCTGATGCTAAAAAATATATCAAACTTTTTAGCATGTGTCTCTACACCAGAGAATCAATTAAGTGCCACTAGTACTCACCAGCACTTTTAGTACCGGCACTTTTAAATTCTTGTACACATCAGTACCCTTAATTGTTATAGTATTATATATATAATGTGCTGATATTTATAAAAAAATAGGTTATACATCATGATTTATTATAATGTAAAATCTGAAATTCAGCACCCTCATATAGCCCAATGGAATGATCCTTTGTTTCATACACTGCAAAGATTCGACTCAGTTCCCATAGAGTGAGGACTGGCTCCCATGAAAGCACCAAAGTAAAAAGGAGGGGGTCTCTCATATCTGAAGGTGTCTGCCATATGTGGCATTGTAATTTAATCTTAATCAACGCTCATTATCCATCCCTGTGCGATCTCTTACCATTAAAGACGTTAAATAAAAATATAGGCTACTACGGACGTAGACCTGAGCCTACCCTACGCTCATGAACGCAGCATGACTGCACTTCACCACACCAAATGGGGCGGCGCTGCGGTGCAAATTCAACTCATGTTTAGTACATGTTAACTCAAAGATTCGCAGAAAAAATATAAACGTTGGATGCCATTAATCGGCGTGCAAAGTCCTTGAAATCCATTCTGCAGTAAGCATCATATAGCCATGGCAAAAAGAAAAGGCAGTTTAATTAATTTTGGTTTTACTAAGAAATTGTGTAGCGATGATGTTATTAGCACGACTAATTCCCTTACTGCAAGCCCCGTTAGCACACCTCCCACCGGGTTGACAACGCAAGAAGAATCTGAAGAAATAATGTCCTCTCTGGCTGAAGCTGTTCCTAACCCCTCTTGCTCCTCTCTCTCCCGTTAAATTGGAACAGCCAGCAGTGGAGAGACTGGAAGAGCCGATATACATAGCTGTTTGTTAAAGGTACAGTGGAGGATTTTCTTTTTCCGGGTGGATCATCAAGTCTATTGGTCCTCCTAGTTGTCAATCATTCTGGTGATATGTTTACGTAAGCTTTCAGGTGTATATGTGTGGTGAGCTTGAGCTACGGTTTCAGCCATTCATTGAAGCATTGAAGCTTTTGGGAGAATATTTCACACGCTGACGTGCGCTAAAAGCACAGGTTGGGCTTCCCACTGATGCCTCAGTTGTGAAGTTTCTACTCCACAGGTAAAGTTTGGCATGCTATTTGGAGAAATCCATTTAAAATCACTGCTAATAAAAGTTGATGTAAGCTATGATTAGCGATGCTAGCCCTGGCACAAGTCACGCACCGCGCACACACGGTAAACATCTCAATTTGTGAAAAACTTTTGGAAAGTAGGCTTGTATGAGCCATGACGACAGCAACTTGTAAACAGTGCACTCTCGTGCACACGTTTAATAAGCGTTCCCTCTCGGGAGCAGGCAGAGTGTTGCGCATGTGCATTTTTTCAAAAAGTATAGAGGGCGGTTCTTTTCTAAAATTCGGGAAAATCCTCCACAATACCTTTAAGGATGGAAGCTTGGGGTGCATCGCTAAGGTCTAATTGAGCAGAGGAACTATGGTATTCTTCGGTAGCCTGAGTAACTTTAACCGTTGTTCATGTGAAATCTCAAAAACAACCTGATGCTTTGTTTATAGACTATTTGTGGCTGGCTGTTTGACCTATCTATTCCTGTCGATAAAGTATGATATGATAGGGTAAATCCTGTAGTGCATACACTTGTAGCTGTTATGTATTTTTGTAAGTCGCAAGCGCACAACTCCCCCCACGAAGGCCACGGTATAGTTCGAACACTGATTCGACTGTGAGATAGGCAGTCTGGTCAGGATCCCTTGAATCAAATAATTGAATATACTTGTATACTTATACTACATATCATGCAACTGCTGGGAAAGCCAAAGACAAGCAGGGAGACAGAGGCCAAAGAGAGATGAATAGCTAGATTATTTGCTAAAGCCTTTTAGAGATTGGCATTCTGAAAATCAATGCATTAAATGAACTGGTTTGTCTGTGTCATTACGTTTTTGGGTGTGTATATAATATAAACTGTTTTTCAATGTCTATTTCTAACTGAATAATTATATTCAGATGGTACCTGTTTCAATAACTTGTAAGGTATAGAAGCTCTAAAAAGACATGAACGAAACGTGTATCTTTTATTATAACATTTATTCAAACATTACTATATACTGTACACAAGTATATTCAACATGAAGCGGCGATCAGACTCAGCTGCTGATGATGGTGTTTCCAGACTGCAGATAGAAGGAGAAAGCTTTAGGTTAGTCCAGTAGTTATCCAACCCGTCCTGGTAAGATTAGAATTGTATCACAAATATATGTAAGCATACTGTAACATTAAGGTACTTAATGTAACTGTGTAGTGGTCTCCATTATAGTCTTAACTGACAACTGTTGACCATTTAACACACTTACACCTAGCTCCTTTACTGTGTTAGTGGGTGTTTATCAATGGTGTTGTTATGACTTTTCATATGTTGGTTGTAGCCTAGTTGCTTGTGTGTCTATAGTACTATTTAACCTTTCTCACTTGCAGTTTACTGCATATCATACTGCCTGTGGTAGCTCATTAGATGGTAGTGTTTACCTTGTAGTTGCTGATCATATTTTGCACTGCATTTATTTGAAAGCTAGAAGCTACTGGACAATGAGCTAATGTTACATGCAGTAAACTACAAGCTATTGTAAACAACTAGTGTAAGCTTAATGTAATTAAGATTTATTAATGCAATTCTCCTTACCAGTTAAGTGTTATGACAACTACAAATATGAACTCCCACGAATTTTTTATTTTATTGACATGGGATAAATAAGAGAAAACGACTATTGCTTACATTAAAGCCTATCAGTGTCGGTAACGTTACCTACCTTGGCACGTTGCCGACAGAATATTCTCTTCCTGCAAGCAGACTGACGCTGATTCACCTTCTCAACAAAAAAATTTAACTTCACAGTTCCACATCCATTTCGCATTGACATTTTGTCCAGTGTTTTGAAATGCAGCGCGGAAGTGAAGGCGGCGAAACATTTTCAATGACGCAAGCACACAATGACGTGCACTTGCTAGCCTGTTCCAATGTACATGCTCTCCGAATGCTCAGGAGGAGCCTGGCCTAGCCTCTGAAGGATCCTTCCTTGGAAGGACTAGTCCTACCAAGGAAGGATCCTTGACATTGAGAAACGGCTAGAAAATCAGACCGTCAAAATAAAACAGGAAACAGGAAATACAGACACACGGGAAAACCAGACAGGAACTACAGCTAGACAAAACAAGGGAGAAAACACGGGCTACAACAGAAAACAGAACAAATACACAACAAAAACAGGAAACAAGAACAGAACCTCAAAACCAACAGAACTCAAACCCAAAACCATGACACAATGCCAGAAGGCATGGAGTGTTTTTTGCAGGTGTGCTTGGAGTGGAAGGTATACTAGCTTAATAAAGATATGATTATTCTTTCAAGCTCTTGTAGAGACAATAAAATCTGCTAGTCGGGCAGGCAAGACGCTCCGATTCTGAGATGCTCCCAGTGATATGGCACATGACAGAGAACAGAGCAAAACTGCAGCCCAGCTGGAACGTGGCACCGATGCACCTGGTGGAAAATCCAGGTAAGACAGCAAGTCTATTTTTCAAAATGAGAATTCCTTTAAAAGACACAGAGAAGGGCCTTATGTTAAAACCGGCAGTGCTTACTGTGATCTAAGCAAATTGTGTAATAGGCTCTTTAACCTTGCACTCTTTATGGCGTTTCATTTGTCCCAGGGCGCATCACAGAAACATTCTCATCAGCCATGTCATTTAACTACATCACTCCCTAGAAATAAATAAAAAATGATAACACCATCTGGAAGCGAGTGCAGTGAAATTTGAAAAACTCCTTTTTTTTTTTTTCTTCCGTCTGCCTGTCTATTTCTTTCTTACTGTCTTTGACAAAAAAATCTTTTCTTTCTTTTCTCTCAAATCTCTACCAGTGATTCATTTTCCAGTATGCCAGTGATGTGTAAAGAACCTTTTGTCTTTACAAGCAAATGGCACCCTGTGGTTTTATTTATGTGGGGTTTAGTAAAATATAGGGTTACAGCCTTATGGTAGTCCTAAAATGGGGTTACTGCTTATTAATCTCTGTCAAAGGCACAGTTAGACGTCTGGAGAACAGACAAACATACATGCACGCCTCAATGAGCACCCACACGTGGACACGGACACACACATTCTACATAAGAGTGTATTCAAAATTTCGTAATTAGACACACACACACCTGGACAGAGACAATCAGTAGGCTTCAGTTATTGACAGAAATGACATTATGGTTTTAAATGTGACTCATTTTAAAGTCAAAATGATTGGGTCATTATGAACTAATTTTCAAAGATTATATACATAAAATTGTGTACACAATATTTTATTGTAGTTTATAAAATTGTATTGAATAAAATTATGAAAAAGTCAGTGGCCACGTGTTTGACTCTGACCTGCGGCCCTTTGCTGCATGTCATTCCCCTTTCAAATCTAAGCTGTCCTATAAAAATTAAGGCCTAAAATGCCCCAAAAATTATCTTAAAAAAATGGCCCTTCACAAAGTCCTCAGAGCCCTCGATGATGTATTTAAATTGCATGTTTTGTCCAATTAACAGTGTCAACCCCAGATTTACAAAAGCATTGGTTGTTTTCTGCTTGATAAATTACTCAAGAAATTAGCCATTCATCAAAATTGTATGTTAATTTTCTGTCCATCGACTAACTAATTAATGAATTGCTTCAGCATTAATATAGTGTGACCTGACATTGATCCACTGGCAACCACATGATGTCTGAACACATGAAGAGATTAGATGCAATGTCATTTCTCTATACACCCATGGGAAACCCCTAGAGCCCTGCAATTCCTCTATGCTATTCTTTGCAGTTCTTTTATCTCACAAACCCACTGTTGTCTGTGGTCTTTCTCCAGTGTACTCGCACAGTGAAATGCACACATGCACACTGCATTGATACAATTTGTTGTACTCGGGCCAAGTCCAGGGATAGCCTGAGGATGTGGAACAGTTGGCTGCCACATTTGGCTGGTTCCACACTGTTAGTCAGATATGGGCTCAAGTGTACAGGGGGAATAGTCTTTTAAATTATACCTACCCCACTGTCTCTGTCTCACATGTTTGTGCACAGTATGCAAATGTGTAAGATACATATGTACTGTGCACGCATGTGTTTATACATGTGTATGTAATGGATTGTGTGTGCGTGTGTACTCTGTCATTATTTGACATGTTTTTTTTCCTGAACATAAGCAAGCTGTCCTGTCCAACTGGTCCATTACGCCCGCTAGTGAAAATGTGTGTGTGTACTCATGCAGGCTTAATTTCCCAACTCTCATATCTTCTCGTTCACAACGTCTTTTTTTGTAATAGATCTGTTAGGCTTTTCAAAGAAAATGAAAATGTGTGTGTTAATGTTTACTGCTTTGCAACTACCACAATCATTAGTGAAATCTCTAATGTGTTGTTAAGCCATTCTTTGGCCCACAGCGTGCTCACATCGCCACGTTATTACCTTGGTTCATTTGAATACGTTGTTGCTATACACAGCCTTCTTTTGTGTTATGTGTTATCTGTCCTTTGAACTTCTCACCCCTATCCATCCTTGGTCACTGTCACATCCCATGCACATTCCGAATACAACAAACGTGTTTTTATTGTTATAACATGAATAAACCATACATTTTATCTCTTATTTTGGTTCCTCTCCCTGGGTTACTACTTAGACAACCGTCTGTTTTTTGATCACCTTTAAAGCACAATGAGGTACTTACCTTGGCTTAAATTACAGACTTTGTTGTTTCCTAAAAACTAAATGTAGACCACAGGCAGCAACTTGGTTACTGCCAAGCAGTTAAGACAAGAACAGGATTATGTCTTTGCCATCACTTGATTATAAACAAATATTAATATATATTTTAAATAATTAAATAGGTAAAAAACATATACTTAAAAATATATGGTTAGCAACTACCCATGCATCCCCAAAAATTCTGCATGTGATAATATTACAAGTAAGACATTTTAATTAGTAAAATGTGCAAAACATCTGACCATTTTCTCTGTAGAAATATCTCTCCCGTCTCTTTGTTAGGCTTTGTTAGGCCCTTTACTGTGCAATACTGTATGTGGAAGGTACTTAATTGTCCCATTTAGAAAGCTTGACCTTGCTGGAATCTAATTAATTAGTGTGGTATGAAGGTTAATTAGTAACGAAGGATGTCCATGCATCATAAAGCCCCTTGTCTTAACCCATTGTGGCAGTCAGGCAGAAAAACAGTCATCAGTCATCCTCTGGTGAGAAAAATCTGAATTTACATCCAAGTTCAATTCTGTCCAGTTCTTGTTCTTTGGCCCCTTCTGCCATGAAAGGCAAAAGGATCTACCAGGTGGGATTGTGTATTTGAATAATCAATGAGTTAATGGGATGCCCCATTGTATTTGATGGATGATGTTTGTGATGCAGAAGGTGAAAGTTGTAGCCATCATTGCTGCACAAAGCAGAATGCACAATGTACCAGTAAGGCTTTGACATTTCTGGATCATTTGGAGAAACTGTCAACTGGACTAAAACTGCATCTTTTGGAAATGTTGGGGAGGAATTGACATCAGGACAGCTGAAAGTCTACACATCTTCTGACTGCACCTTGGCTAAGAAGATGATGGTTATGAAAAATAAATAATAACTGAACTTACATGTTTCACTTACATGTGACACAAACATGTAGTTTGACTTATTGAAGCTAATGTACCTTTATGGTTGAATGGACTTATTGGAAGATGCTTTGGATAAAAGCATCAGCTAAATGAAAATGTAATGTAGTTCAGGCTAGCTGTTTCCTCATGTTTCCATTCGTTATGCTAAGCTAAGCAAAAAAAAAAAAAAACAGCTGCTGGCTCTAGCTACATATTTACCATACAAACATGAGAGTGGTCACAATTTTCTTGAGTAACTCTCTGAGTAACATTCCTTTAAAAAAACACTTCAGTAAAAAAAATGAAATATGTAGTAATTGGGCCATTGCTTTTGTTGGGTTCAATAGTCATTCCTTGTTACACACACTCAAACTGGATACAGCCAGTAAAGGTGGCTTACCAGCAGCATCATACCAATACTGATTGCCTTATTAGGGGGAGTAGAGCAGGGTTATGGCTATCAGTTGGGGTTCTTTTAATATGTATAACCCCAACCAGCTAGTGTGGCATCACAAACATTTCTTGTTATTCCTGTATAGTACGTTGTGATGTGTAAATTAGATTCTAAAATGAAATGGTTATTATGAAAATAGGGCAGATTTAATGGCTAGCTACCCATGGCTTTTAAATCCTAAGTGAACTTCATGCGTGGTGGGCTGCACTGATAGATGCTAACCACACAGGTTTATACATAAAGCTGTAATTGACTATCAAGTAGTGAGGAAACAACTATGTTGTGGGCAGGGCTCCAACCTCTTTCCGTGGAATCAATGTAAATTAGGTTTAAATACACAGACGTGTCACTAAAATGTAAATACGGACAAACAAAACAATAGTAAACTAATTGACATGATAATGAATCTTCAGTTTAAGTTAACCTTCTGGACAGTCATCGAGCTAGTGCTGGGATAGAAATATATTTTATGTCGGTAATAAAATCATGGCTATTTACAACGCCATACAGAAATATACTGTCCTTTGTGCATTGTTTGTGGGAGTGGGACATGTTCATACATACAGTATTTTTGTACAATACCCAAGTTGATGTATTTACCACAGCAGCAGGGATATTTATGCTTGTAGTGTTCAATTTAGCATCTTAACCAACTGAGCAATTTCTACTCCAGCAGCATTGAGAGCGTCTGTACGGGGGAACATCACTTCCTGCTACGGAAACAGCACCGAGCATGACCACAAGTCCCTGCAAAGAGGGAAGTTGGAGAAGTTGAAGAAGCTGATGGGATTACATTTCACTGTAAGTGTGTAATTTTGATAACACATTTGAATGTGCTAAATTACTACAATAGCGAAACTATGTTTTTGGATAATAAAGTCAACATCATTCACGTGCATTGCAGGTAACACAGAGTTGATTATAATCATGGATTTCCTGTTCCTGCCAAAATGAAGACAAGTAATATTTTTAACAGCAAGGTTAATTTATTATTTCTTTCTTATATATTTTAACTATTGTGCAGTTGATTCATCCTGTGGGTTTGCAACAAAGCCATGCACTAAAACTGAGAATTTAACATCCATTGCTCCATTTTACTCTCCATTTTATCTTCCCTTTCAAGGTTTTTCACAAAGGAAAACTGATTTAACGGATTTGAATGTGATGCTCTTTATAGCGTGACATAAATAATTTTGTAGTGGGCACACACACTGTTGTTGTGAAAGAAATGTTTCTTTTAATTTGAAAAATATTGTGCCAGCAAAATTCAATTTTTAATGTTCGTTGTTCCAATATAAATGTGTTTCCCTCGTTTCCTCAACTCCAGTCAACCTCTCCCTGGGCTTTATTGCTTTTGAACTCCAGGGCCTTGTTATGTTCAGTTAGGACTTAAAGGCAGCCATTTGTAAGCCCTTACATCCCTGAGGGAACTATCCTCAAAAGCCACTACCTCAAGCTTTTCATATCATTTTGCCATCCAAACCTTGCTCAAGTGAGGTGGCTCTCAAACTGCTGAGATGTGCAGTTTTCCATCTATGTGTAGAGTGGTAATTGACAGGAAAGGTAGGTGAGAGGAAAGCAGAAGGGAGGGAGTCTTTTTATCACTGTCCCAGGTGTAGCATTGCATGCCTGACGTTAAGTCTGCATAGTAAGTCTGTGATTGGGCCAATTCACAGCAGGGAATAGGAGATTCCAGGGCATGTGGATGGATTGCCTGTCTGTCACAGCATATGTACTGTACATACTGGATGTCCGATTTGGGCATTTCAAATAACACAAAGGAGTTAGAGTGGTGCGACAAGGACAATATATCAAGTCACACAACTACTGGTGCTTTTTATGTAGTTGGTACATTTGTCTTACATCTTGTTGTTGTATAGAAAGAGGAAAATAATAATAATAATAATAATAATAATAATAATAATAATAATAATAATAATAATAATAATAATAATAATAATATGCAGCACTATTTTTATGCTGTCGACACTTCTGCAACTGATTTAATAGACTTCAGTTTCAAAAACAACAATTACAGTAATTACAAAGTAATTAAACTAAGTCTATACCTGAGCTTCCCTTAACTTCTTTATGCCAATAAGAGTTAATGCAACTTAGCAGTCATAGCTTTATACTTTAACAACAAGAACATTGTTATTGTTTTCTCTATACATAAAAAGAACTAACTCCATGTTGTTGGATTATTCAATCTAGCTGGGGACAAATTAGAAGATTTTGGTGATGCCACTTCCCTACACTATCTTACTTTTGCACTATAATATTTTTCACTTGATTATATTAAAAAACATACTTGTTGACACTGCATATAGCAGAGCTTCCAATAACTACTTCTCTAAAAAAAATCTTTCTCATTCTCTATGAAATAGCAGCCAAGGTGAAATGGCTGTAATAAAAAATTTTAAGGAGACCAAATTAACTAATGATATAAGAATAATAACGTTAAAACAAGTATACCGTTTAAATAAAAGGGATCCCATTACATGCTGCCCTCCTTTACAGCTAAATGGAAGAGGGAAATTACAGCTAATACACTTAGCCAATACAATGAGCAGATGGTCTATTCATTAAGAATTCTAATGACTTGATTCTAATACAACAAATAGTTAGCTTTTAAGAGTACTTTAGAGAGTATTTGCACGTTCAGCTGTTCCCTCTCTTTTTTTGGAAAAATTCAAATGCAGGCAGTAAAAAGCAGTGAATGAACAACCTCAGTACCAGATAAACAGATGGAATAAACGGTGATAATTTCAATCATTTAAGCATTGCAGAAAACCTTTTTTATCATTATTTTAAACGCACTTTTACAATTACATTGTAAGGAAAAGACATTAAGTTCACTACTCTGAATTTTTTCCTCATTGTGCACCTGCATCCACCAAGGAATCATGCAATACTCATTTAGTTTATGAGGAATACATTCAAGTGTTAGTTTCTAGATAAACTGTGATAAGGATCTATGACAAATGGAGGAGGACAAGTCAATAGAGAGCAATAACAACAACCAATGTGGTTGGATGTAATTGTGTTAATTTTAAAAAACTTCATGTCACAAAGTAATGCAGGAACAGTGTACCACAGAGTACACTACTCAAACCTGAAAAATATGGTATCTTGGTACATTCACAACATTCTGACATTCTGACGGATTAACAGTCTATCTAATAAAGGCATGTGTGTGTGTGTGTGTGTGTGTGTGTGTGTGTGTGTGTGTGTGTGTGTGTGTGTGTGTGTGTGCCTGTCTTTGGGGGGAAGGTAAGCTGCACGTCACACGCAGTCGCCACATGCAGAACGCTTTACAGCAGCTGAAAGTCTACACATCTTCTGACTGCACCTTGGCAAGAAGAAAAATAAATAATAATTGCACTTACATGTTTCAATTACATGTGACACATTGTAGTTTGACTTATTGAAGCTAATGTACCTTTATGGTTGAATGGACTTATTGGAAGATGCTTTGGATAAAAGCATCAGCTAAATGAAAAAGTATAACGTAGTTCAGGCTAGCTGTTTCCTCCTGTTTCCATTCTTTATGCTAAACTGGATACAGCCAGTAAAGGTGGCTTACCAGCAGCATCATACCAATGCAATTCATTATTGCCTTATTAGGCAGCGTAGAGCAGGGTAATGGCTATCAGTTGGGGTTCTATTACAGTTTTTTTGGATTGCTTACACACTAAAATTAAAAGTAGTACACTATTAGCAAAACCTTACACTCAAGAAGCAAAACATCAGCCCATATTTGCACAACTATAAGCACATTGTCAACCTCACACTTGTTGCAAAACTCTACACACAGTGATTTGCAAAACACTAAACACACTTAACATACATTACACACAAAAATCTATCATGAAGTCACTTCCTTTCAATACCAAAGCACTGACAAATTACCGACCGTCCAACCAATTGGTTCAACACAGTCTTCAGGTGTGCAAACACTTGTTTGCTTAATTGTAGACACACCAATCAGGTGTGTAAGCACTATAAAAAGCAGCAGGTGAGTTCATCGGTTTTCAAGCACAATGGAAAGAGTCAGAGAAAGAGTAAGACGGGGAGGAGAACGAGGAGAACAAGGAGGAGGAGGAAGGTGAGGAAGAGGAATCAACAGAGGAGGAATCAACAGAGGAAGAGGAAGAGATGGAGGCCATGCTGGAGGTAGAGATAGAGGTAGAGGTAGCGGTAGCGGTAGAGGAAGACAATACGTAAAGTGACATTTTGTTACAGTATTATGAATCTAAGAAATAAATGAGTTTCTTCAGTCTGCAACATTGGTCTTGTGTAGTGTTTGGTGAATTTACATTATATTTGTACTTTGTTGATGGTAGCCTACTCTAATCATAGGGAAGTAGAAGTGCTAAAAGTGTTTTAGGTTTATCACAGAAGAGTGTAACTCGTGCAAACAGAGTATAGTAATTTGAAACGTGTGTGTTTCATATGGTAACAAAGTGTGGTTTTTAAACAAAAGTGTATAGTTTTTAGACGAGTGTTTAATTATGCAAAGGATCTGTAGTGTTTTGCTAATTGGGTGTGTGGTTGTGCTAATTGTGTGTAGTGTTTTGAAAACACGGGCCCTGTTTTGAAAATCGTGCTTAAGCAATCCAAAAAAACTGTAATAGTGGTGGGGGTTTCCAAAGTTACATGATTGCTGAATATACCAAACTAACGTTTCTTCACTTTCCTGGAGCACGAGTGGATAGCTGAAAGGAACATTGCAACTATAAAAGCAATAAAAAGCCATTTCCCAACACTAAATATCAAAGAAACTCTTTTCTCATATCAAGTTGCTATTTGTGGTGAATTATGATAATTCACCACTTGTAAACAGAGCCAGAACATAACGTAATATCAGAGCTTATTCCTCCACAGCGCTGTGCAATGCAAGACAATCTTGCAGCTAACCGGGCAGACTCAGCAGTTTTCTTCAGACTCACTCTGGGTCTGGTTAATTCTACTGCTAACTTATAACACTAATAACATTACCGTCACCTAAATACCCCCCGTATCAAATCCATACTTGACGGTTAACTGTCATGCCACAAGTTTTGAGTTCGATAACGATCATACAAGATGAGAAAACACAGCTGTCATTATAAATGCTGACTGTGGTGATGTCAACATGCAACATCGTTAACGAAAAATACAACACTAATATGCTCTCTCTCTCTCTCCCCCTCTCTCCCTCTCTCTCTCTCTCTTTCTCTCTCTCTCTCTCTGGTGGTTGATGAACGCAGATATGTGCTGATTAGCTCTCATAACGGGCTAGGGGGGTAGCACACTGCCATGAGTCCATGAGGCTAATATCTGATTACTCCACATTTTCATTGTGATATTTTGTGATTACATTCTGAATCTGCAGTGTTCTCTGTCAGGTAAATACAGTAGTACAATGTCTTCCTCTGATGTAGAAGTAGCCTACACTGTAAGTCAGTAGTAGGCTATACGGTGGCGTTGCATATTAATTGGTTTGGGGTCCTTCTGTAAGTAATTTTGGGGTACAATTTGGTTTTAAAGAATTCTACAAGCAGCAATACCACAGGCCAAGCAATTGGACACAACACTGTCATACATTCCTGAAAACAGTATGTCCAAATTAGTCTCAATGGTCCAACTATTACAAGTAATTTCTTCTAATCAAGTAGACAGCTGCCAAAAAAGGATCTACAATAAAGCTATAGGCCTACAGCTGGTGGCTTAGCCTTACATAAGTTACAGTATAAAATCTGCACAATATCCACATCAGTCAGTATTTTATTTTTTTATATGTTCAAAACATTTTTGAAGAATACAGAATAGATTGTGATTGCAGACTTTTTCTTTAGTGGTTTTTGTCGGCAGCCTTGTAAAATTGTTTGTGTACCTGTTCATGTCAATGAGTACGTGTGTGTGTGTATGTATGTATGTGTGTGTGTGTGTGTGTGTGTGTGTGTGTGAGAGAGAGAGAGAGAGAGAGAGAGAGAGAGAGAGAGAGAGAAAGAGAGAGAGATAGTGAAATATCGTGTGTTGTATGTGTAGGTGTAAAGCAGAGGTAAGCCGAGAAATTGCAGAGGACTTGCATGGCATGGTGTGTGTGTGTGTGTGTGTGTGTGTGTGTGTGTGTGTGTGTGTGTGTGTGTGTGTGAGAGAGAGAGAAAGAAGAGATAAAGCAAGATAGAGAGCAGTGAATGGAGGAGGGAGGCAGAGTGAGCAAGAACAAGAAATTTAAAGAGTGTCGTAAAACAGAATCTCCTGTCTTAAATCACAGGCCTTGCCCCAGTAGAGGTAGGCTGTGATTAATATGAGGTGTTGGCTGAAAACATTTACATCTATCTATAAATTGCAGGAACGTCTGTCTGTGTGTGTGTTATGCGCATATCTTTCGAACCGTTAGTACGATGGATTTCAAACTTGACAGGTGTCCTGCTATGGGCACAAGTAAGTGCAGTGCCAGTTTGACGTTGTTTGGATTAGAAATGCAAAAGATATCGTCGGTACGAGAATCACACATTGGCCGCTCTAGACCAGACACAGAGAGAGGGTCGAAGAAAGCAGCGGAGCTTTGGCAGCTAAAATGTGAAATACACTTCAGACCCACACAAATGTCCAAAGTAGCACTACTTTGGACTGTCTTTGACTTTGAATAAACAAACGACAATCCCCGAATTTAAGGAGTTGTAGTAACCACAGACAACAAGTGGCAACCTGCACATCACACGCAGACGCCACATGCAGAACGCGATGGTGTTATAGCCTTTGACTCTTTTCCTGCATTTAATATGCCTTTATATCTATTAAATTGCTGTGAGCTGGCAGAACATCACGTAATCTCTGAGATTATTCCTCCACATCTCAGAGTTGAACCGGGCAGACACATCAACCTGGGTCGGGTTAATTAAGTCTACTGCTAACTTACAACACTAATAACATTACCGTTGCCAAAATACCCCCGTAATCAAATCCCTTACTTCACCGTTAACCATCAGGCCACTAAACCTGTATGGACATTAACACCTCTGCTGAAGTGTTAAATTTGTTAACGATCATACGTCACGAGACAACATCGTCTCTCTCTCTCTCTCTCTCTCTCTCTCTCTCTCTCTCTCTCTCTCTCTCTCTCTCTCTCTCTCCGCACACACACACGAACGGTCTGGTTCTGGTGGTTGATGAACGCAGATATGTGCTGATCATAACGGGCCAGGTGAGTAGGGCACTGCCATGACACTAATGTCTTACTCCACATTTTCATTATGATATTTTGTGATTGCATTCTGAATCTGCCCCATTCTCTGTCAGGTAAATACAGTAGTACAATGTCTTCCTCTGATGTAGACGTAGCCTACACTGTAAGTCAGTAGTAGGCTATAGGCTACAGTGGAGTAAGTGGTTTGGAGTTGCATATTAATTGGTTTGGGGTCCTTCTTTATGTAATTTTGGGGTACAATTTGGTTTTGAAGAATTCTACAAGCAGCAATACCACAGGCCAAGCAATCGCCTGTTCCAAACAGGCCCATTTTCAACGGGCTCTGTACTAGTGTTCTTAATGACAAATTCATCTTGTTGGAGCTCAAGCCATTGAGATTTTAGTGTAAATAGGCATTGTACATACAGTACATCTGTTTTCATTGTCTTCTCCCACTCTGCAAAAAAAGCTTTCTGTTGCATTAATTCCTGCTCAGACACATCCTGATGATGTGTTTGCCTTTGGAGAATATCAGACATACTGACAGGAGTATTTAATCAATGACTTACAAACCTTAATCAATTATATCAAACCATCCATCTCAGCCATTTTATATATATTCCCTATGGAGAAAAGACCCCTTAGATGTTTTAATTGTCAATTTTTTTCCAACTTTGCAGGCAATCATTCAAAAACCACATAGGGTCTTGAACCAGTAATGTCACTTTGCTAATGGCATTTAGTTGTATTGATTTTCTATATATCAGTTTGACAAAAAACAATCTTTTCTGTATCGACAAAATCAGTAGGTTTCTCAGTGTGGATCGCATACATGGCTTACAGAAACTTTTGAATGAGAAAAGTTATTGGAACCTCGTGGGTTTGCCATAAACAGATATGCAAAGATAAGAGAAATGACAGAAAAGAAACATAATAATACATACATGTACAGTATATAAAAATGAAAATAGACTGCATCCGTTTTGGGCTTTTCTATAGCTGGTTTGGGTAATGTAGTTGACTTCAGTGTCAGTCTTTTTTAGTGACCTGCAAAGGTGTCTGTTTACGCACAGTTTCCCACACAAGACAGCAGCTTTGTAACAGCTAACAGCTAGCTCTATGTGTGTGGCCTCAAAGCTGGCATTAACTTATGTTTTCTGTAATATTGCATTAGCTATTTATATGAGAATACTTTAATTTATTTTGTAAAGTGGTTTACTGCAGAAACTTCCTATACAACAAATGTAGAATAAATTGCACTGAATAAATGCTTTTAATAAATATTGGCAACAATGCTTATCTCCATTCACTGTGAATGTGTTTTCTCTATGACCTTTAGTCACTTGTATTTCGCATTGACTCAATCAATAACCTTCCAACAATACATCACCTTTAAGTTTCTATACTGCAATGATTCAGTTTCCTTCTCAGTGTTTCATGACATCCATTAAGCTCACTATGGTTGATGTTGCTATGGTAAAAAAATAACAATCGTAAAAGCTGTCCTTTGGTGTCCTTAATAACTGGGGTATATTGCGGCCTGTTTGTTGATATTGTAACCTACCTCCCTCATGAACTGTGAGACTTTTAACCCTTTTAAAGATGATTTATTGCAGATACGCATCCGTTTTAATTATCCCTGCAGCTAGGTGTCCAACAGATTTGTAAAGCCATTACTGAAAATCAATACTCAGCTTTTAGGTGATGAATTAATTAATGAAGTGCGAAGTTTACCCTGAGTGTGGGCCCATTGATGAAGGGGGAAGGACACAGAGAAGGAGAGGTAGAAAGAAGGAAAGAGATGTGGTTCAGGTGACTCCTAATGATTCCATATCGGTTGGTTTGGAGCGTTTTAGCACTCCGTTAATTGCACTTAATTTGTGTTTTGATTGAAATAATTTGAGGGCAGAGCTGGGAAACAAACATTTCTCAGCTTGAGACGGGTGAGTAATTTCCCCCTCATGCCTTTGGCAGCCAATCTCTCAGACTGGCTAAATGGATCATTATCGTAGGACCAATTCAACCGAAAGAATTTAGTCTTTGAAGCTTCTTTTTCCACCCTTTGTCTTCTTCATTTTGCCTTAAACCCCAATCACAACAGTCCTTTGATAATCTGGGAATGATTTTTTACTTATTTTTGTGAACTCTTTAACTTGTGACCGTAAATTAACAGTAACACTTCATAATAGCATTATTAATAAATGATAAATTGATAGTTAATTAAACTTTAATTAATAGTTATTTTGCTGTTAACAAACAATGAAATGATGATAAATGTTTACTAATTAGTAATGTTATGATGTACGCCTATGTTAATTTATCAGTAGTTTAGTGTAATATAAGATAATTAGTTGAACATTTGAAAGATGCAAAACATGCATCAAATAATTAGTTCATGATTAAGTGGTTTATAAAGCATCTAGTAACATTAGGTCGGCCCCATTAAATCTTCTTTTGGTTTATAGATGCATACAAAGTAATTATTAACTATTAACAATATATTATAATGATCAGTTGCAACGTTATAATAGCCATCCAGATAATGGTTATTGGCGGTTTATGAACAATTTGCTAAAGGTTTACAAATCATTTGGTAACCATTAACAAATACTTAATATAATATATCAAATGTTATGATGTGTGAAACAAACTGTTAACATTGCATTAGTCATAGCATTGCCAATAATTAGTAAACATTATAAATCATCATGTCATTGTTTACAGTAAAATACAATTCACTTAAGTATAATTAAAACTGCCTCTGCTTCTGACTGTCTTGAGTGTCCCAGGTAACCGGTTCCAAAGGCTAGTTACAGCATAAAGAAAAGACTGTTTGCCCAGATTAGTCTTAGCTCTGGGGGGTACAAAATCTGTTGAGTACCTGGAGTACCTGTCAACTTCATTTACTCTATTAAAATAATTTCTGAAATATTTTATTTTGAGGGGTGCTTAGACATTGCAGTGTGATAAAGCAAAAGTTGATAGTTAACATTGTAGCTAGCATAAAATATTGAGTCTGTGGGTCTACACCCACCCTCACTGGGGCCTCAGTCACTGAGCTTGTAGATAATTTCAACTGTAAAATTACGAATGTTATTGATGCTATTGCTCCCACTAAGGTCAAAGCTGTCTCTGGTAAGGAAAGATCTCCATGGAGAAATGTTATAGTTGTGAGAACAGAAAAAAGAGAGTGTCGAAAAGCTGAACGCAGTTGGCTTATAAAGTGAAAACACTTATAAAGAGAGACTTCGCATTTATAATCTGGAACTAAGGAATGCAAGGCGGTCCTTTTTCTCTGACATTATTGCCAGAAACAATAATAATTCACGTGCTTTGTTTGCTACTGTTGATAGATTAACAAACCCTCCAGTGCCAATAGCATCTGAACTGTTGTCTACCAAGGCTTGCAATGACTTTGCCTCCTTCTTCACAGACAAAATTCAGAAAATTAGACATACAGTCAGTGCTTCCATATCAAGTACAGGATATGTGTTGTCACAGTGTGCACGCAAAACAAATTCCAACATGACACAATTTCATACGATCAACCTTAAAAACCTGGAGGACATAATACAACATCTGAAAACCTCCTCCTGTTGCCTTGATATTCTACCAACGGGTGTTTTCAAAAATGTTTCGAATTGTTTGGCTTCTGATCTTCTACAGATTGTAAACACATCTCTGCTCTCAGGTATCTTCCCACAGGCCCTGAAAACGGCAGTCATCAAGCCACTCCTAAAAAAGAACAATCTAGACATGACACTAATGAGCAACTATAGGCCAATATCAAACCTTCCATTTTTAAGTAAAATCATAGAAAAAGTGGTTTTTCAACAACTCAACCTTTTCTTATCACTAAACAACAGTTTTGATGCCTTCCAGTCAGGTTTTCGACCACACCACAGCACTGAGACAGCTCTTGTTAAAGTCTTTAATGACATCCACTTAAACACAGATAGTGGCAAAATTTCAGTCTTAGTATTACTTGATCTCAGTGCTGCATTTGATACGGTAAACCATGACATATTGCTTGACCGATTGGAAAACTGGGTTGGTCTTTCTGGCTCCTTACTAAAGTGGTTTGAATCCTATTTAAAGAATAGGGACTACTTTGTGTCTATAGGTAATTATACATCTGAGCATACAAATATGACGCATGGAGTTCCCCAAGGCTCAGTTCTGGGGCCTCTTCTGTTCAACATCTACATGCTTCCACTGTCTCAGATTATGGAAAACAACAAAATAAGTTACCATAGTTATGCGGATGACACACAAATTTACATAACCTTATCGCCAGGGAACTATAGCCCAATACAACAATTAAATATGTGCATTGAACAGATTAATGATTGGATGTGCCAGAACTTTCTTAAATTAAATGAAGAAAAAACAGAGGTGGTTGTTTTTGGAGCAAAAGAGGAACGATTGAAAGTCAGCGCTCAGCTTCAAACGACAATGTTAAAAACAACAGACAAAGCAAGAAATCTTGGTGTAGTCATGGACTCAGACCTAAATTTTAAAAGCCACATTAACATAATTAAAAAATCAGCCTATTATCACCTTAAAAATATATCAAGGGTTAAAGGGCTTATGTCTCAGCAGGATCTGGAAAAACTTGTCCATGCTTTTATCTACAGTAGACTTGACTACTGTAACGGTGTCTTTACAGGTCTCCCTAAAAAATCAATCAGACAGCTGCAGCTGATTCAAATCGCTGCTGCTCGAGTCCTCACTAAAACCAAGAAAGTGGATCACATCACTCCAGTACTGAAGTCTCTACACTGGCTTCCAGTGCCTCAAAGAATTGATTTCAAAATACTTTTACTGGTTTATAAATCACTAAACGGTTTAGGGCCAAAATACATTTCTGATCTGTTACTACATTATGACCCACCCAGACCTCTCAGGTCGTCTGGGACAGGTCTACTTGTTGTCCCCCGAGTCAGAACTAAACCGGGGGAAGCAGCGTTCAGTTTTTATGCTCCACATATCTGGAACAAACTCCCAGAAACCTGTAGGTCCGCTGCAACTCTCAGTTCTTTTAAATCTAAGCTAAAGACCTATCTTTTTGATGTTGCTTTTCTTTAAATAATCTATTTTATTAACTTTAATTTCTTATACTGCACTGTAACTTTTATTCTTATACTGCACTATCAATTTTATTCTTGTCTTTTAATGTTTTTAATTTGTATATTATTGTTTTTTAATTGTTTTCTAACTGCTCTTTAATGTTTTATGTAAAGCACTTTGAATTGCCCTGTTGCTGAAATGTGCTATATAAATAAAGCTGCCTTGCCTTGCCTTGCCTTGCCTATTATAACCATAAACTGTGCCATTACTTATAAACCCAAAAATGTATTTTGTGTATGAGTGTACATGTTTGAGCAGGATGGAGGTAGAGGAAAAAACTGAATGAAATTCAGTGTGCACCTGTGGGACTGGGAAAAGAAGCAAGTGATATATGTTTGTGACCTGCAGCATGTTCTAGATACAACTAGATATATATTTTTTAACCTATGCAAAACATTTGGCAAAATGTCTCATCCCATGTCTAAATTAAACAGCCCTATGGCTGAAATGACTTCTTTTCTCAGAGTGCACTACCTTGCAACTAATAGTCCCCATTATTCATGGCCCTACAGCAGAGGTCACTGCCATGGGGTTTACTTTTTTTTTACCCCTCTAAATTGGAAGTCAAGACAAAATGAATCGAGACACCCACACATGGAATGAGCTATAGGTTTGACTTTGACTTGTCCTCAAACTGCAAAGTGAAAAAATTGTTTCATATATGTCATCCTGACTGTTGGAGATTGTGCTGGAGGTCAGTATAGGTGTTGATGCCAGGAAGGAATTTTGGTTGAAATATAAGGATGTTGTGATTTGATTTGATTTTTCACCAAGGTTGTTTTTTCTCCTTGAAAAAGAAGATGTAATGCCATACATTTAATTAGAACATAAACAACCAGCCCTTGTGCATGGTGATTTCCTTGGCTAGACCTTAAACGATAGACACAGCTTTTTTTGTACTACTGTGAACCAGAGTCAAAATTCAACACTACATGCTGCTGTTTCACGGTGTGCCCCCTGGTTTCTGATCATGTATGATGAGCGTACAAAACACCAAGCTAATGCATATTTGCATAGATGCTCATTGTCGGCTACTTAACCAGAAACGTTCTGACTATAATGCCACTTAAGTGATTGGCAGCAGGGTTAAAAATTTACGTTTTCGTCCACCAGCCAAATTGTTAGCGCATTTTTTAATTTTAACAGCCACGCAATAGATGACCATTGTTTTTTTGGCTAGTGAGTAAAGCAAATCTACCAGCCACTTACATATTTTACCAACATTTGGCTGGTAGATGGTGCTAATTTTGAACCCTGATTGGCAGTAATAATTACAAAATCAAATGTAAGTTATAATGTAAATAATACATTATGTTAACAACAATAATAATAAGTATATAAGTTAGAAATAAAAAAAATTAATGAATGTATCAACACAAAACTATCACTGAAATCAAGACCATATCTAGAAAGGGTTGTATAAGATTTTAAAGAGGCCAATTTTCCCAAAATATAAAGTTTATTAGCAGATAAGAGTTCACTTTGTCTTAAAATCTGATATTTCTGAGGTCTCCAAGAAAAGAGCTTCATGAAGGAATAATTCACCTCAAGCAGAAACTGACCACTCAATCCAGAGTGAGTCTTCAATTTTCCACTGCCAGGAGCAAGTTATTTCTGATAACACAGACATCTGATAAATTGGTGATTTTTACAACCAGCGGTTGAATTAAGGTGATGGGTTGAAGCCTGGAACTGTTTGTCACCTTGCGTGTTCAAGGTCTGGCTTTTGAAAATGGAAACATTTTGCCATAAGATTGAGAAATCCTCTTCAGCTAATGTTCACTTTGTTGAGTATGACCTTTTCATCTTCCAGGCAGGAATATTATGTTGTCACAGAGAAGGACAGAGTCATCCGGCTGGCACTCTTCTACACGTAAACACAACTGATAGATTAAGGCTTTCATGAACAAGTGCAGTTACATTTCTGTTTTAGCATTTCTGTGTTTTATGGCATGGAGCAGATTCTAATCAAACATGCATATATGCCTCAATAAATATAATCAGTGCAAAGAATTCTGCAGGTTCCACACTGGACAATTATACAAATTATTATTATGGGATATTACATCTTAAATCTAGCAAAATGAGACTTTTAAAACTATAGGGTTCATCTTGTTTTCATGCATATCCATGCACACACCACTAGCACACATAAATATGCCATGGCTTTATTTCAGATACAAAAAAGCATTGCTCATACCAAACTATCTACGATCTTTTACAATCCCATCCACATTCCCTCTATAATATGCACATTTGCCTGTTTCATTAGTTTTAATTATAGGCGAATGGTGGAGTCTGATAGGATTTTATGTCTTTCAGTAGCTCCATTGTCTGTCAGGCAAGATGGATTCCCCCTTAGGGTGAGCAATATATCAGCTGTGCAAGTCCATATATTGTCTTAAGCATGAGGTAATGTAGCACTGATCCACCCAGGTACTCTCTAATATCAGCATGTTAATTTATGGAGCATTCAGATATTGCGACAAGATATTTCCTGTTTATAGGCCTTTGGACCCGCTCAGTGTTTTATGTTTCCATTTTTAAGTAGTTAAGTTTCAGAGTTTGCACAATTCAGATGACTTAACTTACTAGTAGAAATACTACTTCTGAGTATGTGGTCATGTATGCCTCTGCTATCTAAGGATTATTGCATGCAAGATAAGAAAAACACTACACATTAAACTCAAATTGTATGTTGTCAATATGATAAGCTTCATTTTTTTCAATTAATAGACAGGGTAATTAAAAATGTTTTGGCATTATTTAGGCCTTTATTAGATAGGACAGCTGAAGACAGGAAAGGGAGGGGGGAATGACATGCAGCAAAGGCTATGGGTCAGAATTGGACCCTCGGCTGGGCAAGGACTGAGCATCTGCACATGGGTCGCACACTACGGGGGAGCTATCCAGGCATCCTGGGATTTTTTTTTTTTTTTTTTTTCAGACATTACACAACCCTTTAACTGGATATGATTAGACAACAGAAACCCCATTATAAAGAATGGGATTTCTAAACTTGTATTTTTTCCAATTCATGTGTTATAGGCTACAACTGCATATTTTATGCTTATATACTTCTTTTCACAGGACCTCGATTTGATAGTACCCTGCCACTGCTCAGCACGGAGAGATTTAAGGACTTGAATGAATAAGTTAAGGAAGGGAATGTGCTCCTGAATAAAATCTGTCACAAATCAAATTAGAAAGATTAATGCTGAGAGGTGTGAAGTGTACAATAAAATGTCAGAGAGTGAAAGACCTACATTTAAAGTGGGATGTCTTTCACTGGAATACATCTTTTCTGGACTTTGTGGCAAGATACTGTAATTTCAAGGTATTGTAAGTCAGGACAGGCAAGGGGGCTATTAAAGTTCATGAAGCAAAGGTTCACTGAGACAGGGGTTTAAACTGTTCAATTTCAAAATAGTAAAATCTTTATAGTTATTTCCTAAATACATTTTAATGATATTTTTGACATGTCACTGCAGTTTCACTGCCATTTTGACAAATGCTTCTGTGCTTCAAACGGTGATTGAGATTTTCAAGTAGGATTTTCAAATTTGTGACATGTATGTGATAGAGAGGGATTGGGAGAGGAGGGAGAGAGAGTGAAAAAAAGAAAGAAAGAAAGAAAAAGAAAGAAAGAAAGAAAGAAAGAAAGACCGAAAGAAAGACAGAAAGAAAGAGAAAGAAACCTTGGTTTTGTCAATATTGATTAGTCTAGCTCAGCTAATCTTAAATTGTCTCTCATCTTGTATGGAACTAGTAACATTGAAATGTAAACTACATTAATGTAAATTAACAAAATAGGTGAAATGAATGTGTAAATTTGCATGGTGCAATCACACAGCATCCCTTTAAAGTATTTGATATTGTCAGAGTTGTTAAAATAATACAATTCAGGTATGCGAAAAGCTGCTTTGCATTGGACATTTTCTTTTAAAACAGCCTACTGTATTGCGCTTGGTCAGGGGAAGGCTAAAAGCTTAATATATACTGTATATATATATATATATATATATATATATATATATATATATATATATATTATTTTTTTTTTTTTATATATAAAAGGTTATGGATACTAGCCATGTTTGGTATGTTTGCCTCCGTACAATCCTACTTCAGGATTATCTACTATCTACCGTCGGTTTAAATTTTAAATTTTCGCCTTTACCTGTGAAAATACAAAAAAGCAAAACTGTACGTGCACCCTGCCCCTCTCACCTTTTTTTCTGCTCATCTAATCTTATTATTTCCCACCATTGCCCTCTTTATTATTTGGAATTCCTCTATGATCACATACAAATCCCATTTGTTTATTTCCTTTCCAACAAGCCTTTTGACCCCAAGGGGTAAAAAGGGTAAAGGTAAAGAGACAGAGGTGAGGTGAGTTTGGATTTATAGATGGATAGATAGATGGATGGAGAGATAGATAGATAGATAGATAGATAGATAGATAGATAGATAGATAGATAGATAGATAGATAGATAGATAGATTTACCTTGAGAGATGCTGTTCCCTAGTTTAATATCAGCTCTGATTCTAATATATATTTATGAAGTCTCCTGACATCCTAGTTACTGGAGCAGCAGGTGTTCGGTCGATGTAGTATACAACCTGGGTCTTTGACAAACACACGCACAACGGAGCACTGGGATAAAGCCTGGCATATTACTTCAGGACACACACACACACACACACACACGTTTATTAAGCGAGCATTTCCTGGAGGTTGACGAGCTTCACTTTTGGTGATTCCAAGGTCAAAAAGAGCTCTAGTGTCATTACAATCTACAGGTGCTTGTGGAATCCCAATGGCTACTGTGTGTGTGTGTGTGTGTGTGTGTTTGATGTTATGTGCAGTATATGCGTATGTTGTGTGTGTGTTTATGTTTGTGTTGGAATGGAAATGAGGCCTCCGAGTATGGCTAAAGGGCTCTCACCCTCTCTCACAACATAGATAGGATCTTAACAAGCATGAGAGCAGAAGGGAAGAAGGGAAGTGTTTGAGTGTGTGTGTGTGTGTGTCTGTCTGTCTGTCCTCTGGCTACAACAACATTTTTCACATTTCTATTGCATCAAATCACAAAGATGATTCCCTTGCTTTTCTGACTTGTGGCCAGTGGTGAGCTGAGAAAGCTCGTCAATCAAATATTTACCAGTACGGCTCATATCACAGCAACTGTTATTTATGTTTGTGGTGAAAGTACAGAACCTATATTTTAGACGGACAGTCTGCCGCTGGTATTATATGTTTTTTTTATCACCATCAAATTAAAAAAAATTAAAACACAACACATAATCAAAATAAAATAAAAAATATATATACATTTATCTTGAAGAATTGTCTATGTAGCCAAAACATATAGCTTATATATCCATAGACTACCTCATCCAAAAAAAATTAAACACAGAAAACAACCATATTCTATGATTCTGATGAACATGGCCAATTTATTTTTCTAAACTTGTCAAACTAGCTGTGTCTCCTTTTTCCTCTCAATGCTCCAATCTCAGCTGGACAATGGCTTTTAGCGGGAATTACATTGGAAAACCTTCAGTAAATTAAAGCCTGACTGGGTCTATTTTACAAACAGGGATTTAAAGACATGTTTGTTGAGCATCTAGCACTGACACTGTGTGACCTGTTGCTGTAATGTGGACAAATGTTTATTGCATCCCATACTAAAACATGTTACTAAGTCAAGTTTAAAGAGTGACTGTGCAGCAAACATTATTGATGATGATCTGGTGAAGCATTTTATTTTTACAGATCATTATGATGTAGTATAAGGAAGTGTCACATAGTTTGTATGGAAGTTCCATAATACCAACATGTTATGAAATGGATTGTTAAAGAAGACATGTCGGGCTCAGGTTTCAGGTTCATACATTGTATTTTGGGTTTCTATTAGGACATGAACATGTTTAATGTTTGAATATACAGTACACAGCCTGGTCTCACAGAATTCCGTGAAATGATCACAAACTGTTAACAGCGCATTACGTGGTGGTGGGACGGAATGTGTGAAAATTTTGTGTGGCCACCACGGAAAAAAATGCCAAAGTAAAGTCAATGAGAAAATGACGTAGCATTAAGAGCAACTACGGTAGCGAGTAGTATGAAAGTCCACGTAAGGAGGTTGGTTGGGGTGGTGGATGGGTCAAACAACACAGGACTAAACCCAACTGTCCCATTGTTCTTTTCCTAAACTCAACCCGTCCACTGTATACGGCCGTCCCGTTCTTCTTTTCCTAAACGCAAACCGTTGTTGTCCCGCCCACCCACGACCTTTTCCTTAACTTCAGGGGCCGTGTTCAGAATTATTCCATGGGCCCATCACAGACTTTTAAGGGGCCGTGTTCATTTCATGGAATTCTGTTAGATCAGGTTGCAGTACATGTATCCACCCTATGTCACTCGGTTTTAATGTCTCTTTTAGCCCCCCCTCCTGAAAAGCCCAATCTGCTCTGATTGGTTTGCGAGGAAAATACGGTGCCATATATTTTTTTCTTAAATGGCCTTTTGAACCCCATATTTTCTGATCTTGTTAGACCCCAAAAAACTGGGTTGAATTAATCAGTGTTTGATGCTTGCATTAAGCAGGATAACAGTACTGTAGATACAGACAGACATACCATAAATTCAATTTTTGACCATTGAAATTTCTGTACTCCCAAGTTTACAGTGTTATACATTTACCCAAAAAAATATACCAGCGCATCTTTGGTTTTGAAATGTTACTGCACAACGGGATGGATATACCAAATTCAATTTTTATCTACTAAAGTGAATTTGCAATATAATAGGAATACAGCCAAAACAACTCAGTGCACACTGATGTTCACTGAAGTGGCACAATACAATGTGGTTGGATGAAATGAAGGAGGAGGAGGAGGATAAGGAGGGGGGGGAGGGGGGTAGTTGGAAATGCATGTATTGGGAAAGGAGAGCAGAGCTGATATCCAGGGTATATTCACCCTTCATTTAACAGGCAAACTCTCACTACCTTACAAGAAAATATCAACACACTATATCATTCGACTTGCATGAAGGGATTTCTATATGCACAGAAAAAAAAGAGGACTGTATTTTTTTGGTATTCTGTCTTCTCCTGAAATGTCTTGCTACAATGCTTGTAGCAATTGTGTTATATTTCCCTTGTGCTTTAGCGCCATTTCACATTTTTGAGAATTCCACTTGCTGTGTACGTGAGAGAAAATCCTCGCTGGTGGTGAAGTGTGGTGTGATGGCATAGCATTGGTGTTTCATTGCACAATGAAATAACAGGGCCAAATGACAGCCTGGATTCCAGTTGGGTGGGAATGCTCAGCTGCTGATGCATTCTCACAATCGACTGCATGTATAGCCCTTCAAATTCATTGACCAGCTCCTTGGGTGTAGGATTTTGTTTTCCTCTTTTACAGTAAGTGTTACACATATGCTTTTGCGTATGCAAGCTGAAGCCTAAGTGATATATTGAAACATTTCACTTAAAACAGCGTTGCTATGCCTACTCTGACCTTCATACAGGTTTACATCTGTGTTTATTTTTTATCTTACAAACAGTAAAAGGAGTACAAACTCTTGGGCCAGTAAGGAGACCTTGATTTGATCATCATGGATGTTAGTATCAAACTTGTTTTGAGTATAGTTATGTGTGTAGTCATTTTTTCCACCTTAGAGATGGACTTGACTGTTGTATCTGGTAGTGTAAGTTTAAAACAGTAGAGTACAATTGTGATGGGAAGAACCAGATGTAGGTTGATTATGTCTTGACATTTCCTGGTTCTCCTCACAGAACTAATAAAGCCTGAATGGCAAAACATTAATTTTTGTGTGCAAGTGGAACTTTTTTGTGTAAGTTATATTGTTCAAATATATTTGATGAAAGTGAAAGAGTATATATGGTTGGAAAACAAACTGTAATTAAGTAGAAGCTGTACTGTCTTCACAACAGATCTTTTATTTATATCCAGTGCATTTGATCGGATCTATAAAGCTAAACTGTTGTGTGAATCTTTTTTCGTCAATTCAATAACCCTCTATTTGTTGTCAGAAACAAAAACTATATATATGTATACATGAATTACATCGCTTCTCGTTAAGATACTAAAATCAATCATTTGTTTTGTCGTATTTCATTCAGGCTCACTGACAATACAGCACCAGCACAATGCCGCTGATCTACTGTAAAATGCAAACAGCAATACAAATGGCAATAGCCAAACGTACAATCTTCATGAAATCCCCATCTCTCTGTTTGCCAATGTCTTCCTTTATCTCTCTTTCTCATCAGGAACTGCAGTACATATTCCTATTTTCAATTATTCTGGCTGAGGGCAATATGTTTTAATGATGAGCTGATTCTCTGAGTGAAATCTCCAGCTTTGCCAGCTCGAGCAGTAATGCCTTTTGCACATGTCAGGGTTCTACTAGGTCGGGGCCTAGTTGTAATCTGAGGCTCATTACAGCTGGTGAGGCCAAGAGCAGAAACGGAACACAACTTCTCCCTGCAGCGCTGAATTACTTTTCCACCACCGGGTTCCCCTCTCCCTCGTTCAATGTTTCTCTCCCTGTCTCAGCTGCTTCACTGTTTGTCTTTGATCTCTCTCTTTCCTGTCCTGCTCCCACCCTCCCCGTCTCTCTCAATCTCAATATCTTGTTCTCCCCCCATTTGCCTCCATATGTATTCTCAGTCTCTGTTTCTTGCTCTCTTTCTCTATCTCTCTCTCTGCCTCTCAACCCTTCGTTCTGTCTTGACACTCCTCTGGGGGACCTCGCAGAGTGCAGTGGGTTTGGAGTTGGAGGTTTTATTGAGTTTGCTCAGGGTCCTGGAAAGGCCTATTTCCCAATAAGGTCATGATGAGGTGCATCAAGTCCATGAGCAAACCCTCCAACCCTTCTCTAACCAGAGTGTGTGTGTGTGTGTGTGTGTGTGTGTGTGTGTGTGTGTGTGTGTGTGTGTGTTTGTTTCCTGCATGTTCTCACATTTTGCCAGCGCTGTATATTAGATTTCTAAATCCTTCATAGAGCAGGGCTTATCTTGCATATTGATAGGTAAGTGTAGTATTGACAGAGTTGTGAATAACCTTGTTAAACAAATCTGGCTCTGCATCCAAAGTACTGTACCCTTTTCATACATAAATTGAAGGCTTAAATTATTCACCATAGCTTTTTTCTGCAAATTCCTTGCATGATGCTCTCTGTTATATAATCATGGTGGAGTCATAGATCAAATGATGTGTACCTGGTGTTTGTATTATCACCTGTAACAAGTCTGATGTAACTGATGTAGAATACTGATATGGTTTTTCTTGGTTGGTTTTATTGGTTTTATAGAAAAATCTAGTTCACCTCCACTCAAAATATACATTTAGGGCCCTATCTTGCACTCAGCGCAATTGCCTTTGTACACCGACGCATGTATGATTCCTATTTTGCACCCGACGCACAGTGGACTTTTCTCTCCACGGACGCACGTCGGTAAATTAGGGAATGTATTTGCGCTCCCGGAGGCGGTTCAGCGAAAAGAGGAGGCGTGTTCAGGTGCAAACATTACCTGGTGCTATTTTGCAGTTTCAGAAAACAGTTCCGCCACTGACCAGGAAAAACCTGGTCTAAAGTCAGTGGCGCGTTATTCAGATGCTATTTTAGGGGCACATGCTTGGCCATAATGTAGCGTGTGCACAATGAGCATACACATTGCTTCACTCATCTACACGGATGCAGCATTTCACATTTTTGCAAACCATACATAATTACAAAGAAAAATATTACTGAAAATGCACTTCAGGTGTTTAGATAGGTCAGGAGGCACTTTACAGTACAGTCCTCAAAAAGTCGCAGCATTCTTTGTGGCTTGTTGTGTTTTACACATTTCCATGAATCATGGATGTGTTGATGACATAAATGAGGAAATATTAGAGGACTTAAGGAGACGTGATGTTGAACTACGGTGGGATTGGACACTCCGGCGGAATCTGGCACGGGAGTGGCATATGCGCTCCTGGTGGAGCGGGTGGACGGAGATGGAGTGGGGGGAGGAGGAAGGGGCACAACATGTGCGTTTGGAGGCCCACGCTCCATGGCTGCAACAATCCTCTGCAGACTTGAGGAGATGCGCCTTTTCTCAACACATTCTCATAAACAGGCTATCCTACAAAAAGTTATGCATAGCAATTCGTATGATAATCTACAAAATTACGTACGGGTAAATTTAGCCTACTCTGACAACAGCGGTCTTTTATAGCACCAGTCAATGTGGTGCATACAGCAATAAATACGTGGAATATATACGACTTTTCACAGCTATATGTACGAATCGTTCAGGAGAACAGCCTCACCTTTCTTCAGCACTGAGACTTCCAGAGAGTTGTATCTTTTGGGTAGAGACTTTTCACACACTAACTAAAACACTTCCTCATAAAGCCATGATTCACCATGATTTTTCTCAGAAAATACTGACCTGAAAATCTGACTTTTGACTGAATTTATGAATGTACCCTACTCTAAAAAAGGACAAGAGAAGCAGACAAACCAAAACAACTGATTTCCATGTCTTACAAGTTTGTCTCAAACAATGTTCTACAACAAGGAGGATGGGCTTCTACAATGACTTCTTCTGAATTTCTGTATTTTAAGAGGTCTGGTCTTTCTGCTCTTTTATA
Organism: Perca flavescens; assembly: GCF_004354835.1. Taxonomy (NCBI): domain Eukaryota; kingdom Metazoa; phylum Chordata; class Actinopteri; order Perciformes; family Percidae; genus Perca; species Perca flavescens. The sequence continues at coordinate 25,117,595 of NC_041336.1, forward strand.
ACCCACCACTAATATTTTAAGAAAACTTTCCTCTGTGTCTGACAGATAGAAATGTGGGATTATGTTAAAGGGAGAAAACTTTTCTTGACTCCTTAGGGTATATGGATAATTTATCCTTTACAGGGATTTGCGTCTATCAAACAAGAGTGAAATGTTATGTAAGAAAAGTATATCTGGGAGGAATGTATTCAGCTGTAACAGATCAGTTTTCTTTTCTCAGTCCCTTTTTGACGTTCTTTGATAAAATAGAGCTGAAGAATCGACTGCCATGGACAGCTTTTGAATGTTTGAATGCATGAACCACTGTGTCAGAATGAAGATAGTAGACTTTTTTTTCCATATTCACGGACTAGAGACATAATGGACTATTTGAAAATGAAAAGCTGGTCGTATAATGAAAAAAAGAAACAGTCCTGGTTTTCTGAGAGCAGAGCTGATGTATTTCTTAAAATGGAACTCTTTTGTAAAGACATTGAGGAATATACAATTTCCTTTATTCTGCGTTTATACTGTACATATGAAAATTTTTCTTATTTTTAAATTAATATTTGCATGAAAAGTATTTCTTAAAATAATTGAATCAAATAAGTTATAACTTAACATTACTTGTATATCCTGATACAGGAACTGCAACTGTGGAACTGTGTATTTGACTCTCTGTTGCACTGTGCCATAGTTTGACGCAATAGGCTGTGACACTCATCTTTCTATTCTAAGTGTAATTGAGTATCAAATTACAAAGCTTTCTCTGAATAACCTTACCTTCCAGACATAATCAGCAAGCGTTAATCTTGTAGAGAGTTTTAAGCATGTTGCTCTCAGACAGCTGGTCTGGAGGGGCTTACTGGAAACGTCGTTATGGTCACTCCATGATAGGCACGCGGCCTGGATTGCATCAAGGTTATGGCCACTTTGTGAGCTGTAAGTCCGAGTCAGAGCTGGGAAAATGGAAACTCAGATATCATAAGGGAAGACCTTGGAGGACCATGAGCACAGAGAGGTAACAAGAGGCATGAGGGGGAGAGGGAAAGAATGATGGCCCCAATATCCTACATGGAATGTGTTAATGACTGCTCATCTGAGAGAAAGGCAAAAGCTGTGACAAAAGAATAAGACAAAAATAAAGCCGTAGATCCCGGCAGCCAGTGGTGGAAGAAGTATTCAGATACTTTACTTAAGTAAAAGTATGAATACCCTACTGTAAAAACATACTCTGTTCTAAGTAAAAGGCATGCATTGAAAAGGTTATTTAAATAAAAGTATGTAAGTAAGTATATTCAGGAAAATGTACTTAGGGTATTAAAAGTACACGATGCAGAAAAATCCTCACATTTTAGAAACTTGAAACGATCCGAACAGTTCTGTGTATAATGGTCTAATCATTTCAGCTGGAGTTGTAGGCCGTTATATTGTTGGCTAGTTTAATTACTACAGTACTTACAGTACTTGAGTAAATGTACTTAGTTACATTCCACCACTGCCGGCAGCAACTAAGAGACATGAACAAAGGTAGCAAAAATACAACACAAAGAATAGTAATTTGTAGAGATATCCTGAGCCAATCGGACAAAAGTTCCTGTTACGGAACGACACAGGAGGAGGGACCCAAAAGCAGACTGCCAACACAAAAAGTAAAGGTAAATGTTTTAATGCGTGAAATATATACAATAAATGTGCGGCTGGCCAAAGAGGGGAAGTTATGTCGAGGGAATCCAGTGGTGAGTGGTGGGTGCTATGTGCTCTCCAGAGCGTGCCCCGTGACGTGGTGGGGGTGACCATGTGGTAGGCCTCCTCCAGAGTCCAAACAATTGAGTCCAATCCACAGAGAGAGAAGGGCAGGTGCAAGGAGCAGGCAAACGAACGAGCAAGGCCATCTGCAACCTGAGACAAACAGAAAACTAAGTTAGTCACACAAGCAAGAACACAGAAAATACAGGGAACTAGGATTGCCACTATACCACGCTTGTAGACTGTACGATCTGGCGACGAGTGGATCACAGAGCCAGCCTTAAGTACTGAAGGAGGGTGATGAGGGAATGAGTTTCACCTGGAGCCACCTGCCAGCTGAGCCACGCCCACAGCAATCAGCACAGGCTGCCAAGATGACATCATGACAGTTCCAGGCATATTCCAATAGATCAGTATCGATTTAAATGGACCCATTTAATAGCCGATCCTATGTTCGTGTTGCAAATGTGAAACAATGATTTGGGTGCACCAGTGTTGAGTGATTCTGACTTCTGACACTGCCAATTGGTAATGTATGAAGCTTTTTTATCTTTCCTTCCTTGACATGAAGCTGTCGCTAATTAACGTTAATTCTGTAAGTTAATTCCGAAAAACTAAATGTGGCTGTTGTCGGCTTTGTGGGTTCTCTGCAAGCTGTTGTCTGTAGTCATCAAAGATCATTTGTGAGGGAAGAAACTTTGTAACTCTACTGTATAATCAAGTAGCCTCGTAAGACCGCCCTGATCTCGCGAGCTCCAGTTTTCCACTTGCAGATCAGTCTGGCATCTCGAGATAGAGAAAATTTGGAGCTGTTCGCCAAACGACTGACCAATCGGCGTTGGTTTTGAGGCGGGTTTAGGTGTGACGCAACGAGAAGCGACTGTTCAGTCTAAACAACATGGCAGCTTCCCCGGATGAGATGAGCGTAGCTATTGCGCAAGTTTTTTCCGAATTAGAAAGTATTCCTTCATTGAAAGAAGAGCAAAAAACGGCACTGGAGGCTTTTCTCCAGAAAAAAGTTTTTGCTCTTCTCCCGACTTGTTTCGGCAAGAGTTTGATCTGATTGGTTGATTTGGCCCGTCTATCACCAACATAGGTAATGATAGACAGATGGTTTATCCAATCAGCTAACCAGTATTTTCGCCTCTTCCCAAAAGTTCTCCAACGGAAAGTTCCCAGATGGATATGCCGAGCAAATACGAAGCAATCCATCTGGCTGAGTCAGGTTAATAATCAAGAGTGGACTGAATGTTTTTATATTTCCAAAAAGACCAACAGAGTCATACGTCTTCTCTTGTTAAATGTTTTACTGATTGTGTCCTGTCTACTCCAGCGGTTGCATATTCTCACAATTCAATTTCCATTAATATCATATCAATATTTTAAATTGATCTACCAAGACCCTCAGTATTTGGATCAAGTTGCTTCAAATAAAGTTTGTCAAATTTAGTAAGCTACACCAGATTTTCCAATGTGCCGGATTTATCAACATTGCCTACATCTGCTCCTCTATATAGTTAATTTTACTATGTAGACTGAGCTCAAAACATATTTTGGGGATGTATCAAATTCTGTTTCATCTCATTGCCAGGATGTAGCTTGAGTGTGCACTGGGCAGCTGTGGCATTTAAAAAAACAATATGTAGTTATTGGATCAGCATTGACATAGGCAGATACCCAATGTTAAATGACTTGGATCACAATCAGGCCAAAAAACTAGATCGGGACATTTGTCCAAAGTTTGTTATCTTCACTTGTCCTTTTAGTGGTTTTTTTAATCTTTATAATCTTTACAAAACACAGTAAAATAACCCAAACTCTGGACTATATGAACTATTCTTGTATATGAGCATGTTTGTACGGTACATAGGCCTACATACTAAATATACTTTATTGTTGTTTGTTTTGCATGTACAAAGTGTTTTGTGTGAAGGTGTATTGGTACACTTGTACACGCCATAGCTTTTTTTTCTTCCTCACACACCCTTAGCCTCTGACCCATCTCTCCAGTTCTCTATCATTAATGCTGAGTCGGTGGTTTGTCCAAAATTTGTCCTAATCTGACACTCAAATGGACATCCTCACGGTTCTGTTGACACACAGGATTCATGGAAGCAGTGCAGGGCTATATGTCAACTCAACAATAATGGTTTTATTATACAATGCTGCCCAAGTCCAACAGACAAGACAAGGGATTTATACCAGTAAGAGTATGGGGGAGATGGCAATCCTGCCTGCATGATGTATTTTGTGGTTTTGTGTTGTTGGCATGTTTTCGGGTTTCCAGTGTGTTTCTATTATGCAACTCTACTGCAAGCAGATATGAGGACTCAAAACAAGCAGACACTGGATTCTCCATGGCGACTGGGAGTAATACTGATATTTTTAAAGCAGGAGTCAACACAAAACAAAAAATAGAGACAAAAACTAACAAAGAAGAACAAGTCCTTTGTGTGTATGTGACTATAAATCTCAGCACGTACACAAGGATTTACTGATGATTTTAATTAAGAATATATGTCTCAATCCATCCATGTATTAGCTATTTGCTTATGCTTTAGAGGGGCTGGATCTAATCCCAGCAATAGGCCGCGTACACTCTGAACAGGTTGCTAGTTCATCACAGTACTGAAATATAGAGGCAGACAAGCTAGGGGCAATTTAGAGTCGCCTAACCAGGTTATGTTTTATTCTACACTGGCATTTTTATTATTCATTTTACATTTTAAGCAAGAAGACTAAACAATGAGCCCATGTATATACCTGTTATAATCATGCAATATGTATCTGCTTATCTTACCTGGATATGGATGTTAAGCTTGTCTTTGGTGCGTGGGAGGACATATACAACACCTCTAAATGGCAGGTGCATCACTAATTCATCAACACCATATGCTTTATGGATAACAATAGCATAGGTGACCATTTTTCAGATAATGCTACACAGGGAAAATAAAGGCCTGTATCTAATGATAACCTTTCTTAAAAGGCACTATTTGAGAATTTACACAAATCCTGCTGCATTACATACTGTACAATGTAATTGCATTGGTCTCCAAAGCCTCCCATTATTTTGCCTCATATTGTATTGCATTGCATTGTTACAGGGCAAACTTTATTGTATCTTTTATCTTTGCTGCATTGAATCATCCAGTCCATGAGAACATGCACATTGAAGCAGTGTCCAGAGGAGAGATACAGCACACTCCCCTATATGGCCATTGAAGAATATAATGTAATAATCTTTTTTACTGTAAAGAAGAAAGAAGGCATTTGTCTACATGCTATCTACTATATGTGCCTACTTTGTGCTTACGTTGTTATATACATGGATCTGTACATGTGTCTGTGTGTGTGTGTGGGTGTGCGTGTGTGTGTGTGTGTGTGTGTGTGTGTGTGTGTGTGTGTGTGTGTGTTTAATAGAGAGAGGAAAGAGAGAGAGGGGACACCCTTGACTGGTGTGTAGAAGTAAAGATTTATGTGTCTGTATGTGTGTGGATGTGAGAAAGAATTAGAAAACGAGATAACAAATAAACAGCTGCCAAGATACAATGCATAAACATTCAACCCTCTCTACACAAGTATGTTTTTATGGAGGGAACATTGTGTTTGCTATTGATGCTTTGTATTGCTCATGCATCATCACTCAGGTTTCATTTGCTCACAGAACATGCACAATAAATTCAATGTCTGGAATGCAAACACCGTGCAAGGCTACATAGTTTATGGATTTTAAACAAAATAATATTGCATGACACAGAGTACATTGTGTACTCCAAGTCTATTCAGAAAACATGTAACTAAATACTTAATTTAATACTCAATACTCACTGTCTTTGTACAGGCTTCAGAGGAAGCCTGATGACAATAGTCTTCCTGTGACACATACACAAACATGTACTGTAACTGGCCAACCAGCAATGATTTATCTATTCTGCCAAACAGAAGGCAGTAGGTGACCCTATAACCCAATCTGTATCAATTACAATTAACTGAAATTACTCACTTGCCTTCTTCCACTTGTGCTTCTCTTATTAGTTCAGTTAGTGATGGGAAGATGAATCCTTATAGTTTCATATTAACGCTGAATGATTTGCTGGAAATACGATTTGTGTAACTGTACCGTTCTCAATGTGTTTTGCCAATGAGACGTTTTCCTTTTTCCTGCCTTCTCTGTGTATGTTGTTCTCCACTTCTCCCTCTCCTTTCCATCCCTCTAGATCTCACTCCCTGTTGCTTGCAGAAATGAACAAATCAAATTACTTGTTCATCCACGCTGTTGATGTCTTTAGATTTTGAAGGACAATCACATTATACATCACGGTTATAGCCCGTACCTCCTAATATTATAGGCTTTGCTGCAATTGTTTCTACAATGCAGGCTTGTAGCTAAATTGGTAGCTCCATCTTTATACAGCTACATGAATAAAAAAATAAGTAACTTTGCTGCAGGCTTTTTCCACCCTGTTTCTCTATTCATTAAATTGTTGGATGGAAACATTTTTGTTTCAAGCCAATTTGTTTCAATTTTTTTTTTTTACCTCCTGTGAAAATATCCGTGTAATAATCTTTGGTCATCTCCAAAAACACCTCTTCGGTGGTAAGTGTTGCATTTTGTTTAGTGTTGCTGGGGGGCACAGCAGAGTGATGTCAAATGCTTGTCACGAGTGAACCCTAACACAGAAGGCATTTCAGCCACGTTTTTCAGTCATTCGTCTCACTGATCATGTCCTTCAATTTTAATCAATGCAGTCGTGGCTGAATAATAGCTGACTGGCTTTATGTATATAACTGTAACCTGAAGCATCTTTCTTATGTGTCTAGTCTATTTTCCGTAAGTACACACATTGTGTATTAAACTGTGAGCATTGTCAACCTCAAAATAAATGGACTAGCATCAAAAGAAAATTGTTGCATTTGTATTTGTGCAATGGTTGGTTTTACTGGTTTAACATTAACATGAAATTAGAGGCCACTGTTGTATTCAGCATTTTGCTGTTTGACTTAATGCTGCTCTATCAACATTTGTATATTAAGAAAAGATTAAATGACTATATTGAATGTCAAAGGTGTTGTCCGTAGGGACAAACCCACAGATAACTTATTGTTTTGGTTTTACACCCCACAAATTTTTTGGATTGGGTCAATCTCACCGCTCTCATTAGTGTCACTTCCATACACACCGGACAGCTGTTTTCAGAGACAAAAGTTCTGATAAACCCACTGTACACAACCTGGCCAGCACCAAACGGCAGAGAAACAAAGCTAACGAAAAGCTGGAGAGGAAAGTTTCTAACAGCCAAATATTTTGTTTAGGATTTGGTAACCAAAACAGAGCAAAAACACAACTTCAAATGAATAAGGTTGCTAATCTGTGTCTGCTTAATGCATAAATAGGCCAGTGTTTTCTCACATTTGCCGTGGTGACTTTATAAGGTATTAATATGTCAATGTTGTGGTTAAAGCTTGCTGTGCCGCCCCCAAGTGGCCAAACAATTAATTAATGCAGCTTTAAGTTAAGATTTGTGTTTTACTTTCCGCTAACGATTTTATTTAGTTTTGAATGTTATTTAATGTAGTATTTATAGCTGTCTCATTTGTTAGATATATTTACCAGGATTGCTGAAATGTGTTTAAATGACTAATAATAATAATAATAATAATTCAAAAATAATGCAGTCAAAATGAAGTCAAATGGAACAACCCAATGACTAAAAATACTACTGCACACAACAGAATAATCCCAATAGAAATCAAGGCTGTTGTTATTTTGCTCATACAGTACGTCTGCTATAAGAAAGGCCACTGTATGCTCTATTTCAGGTGGAATCTCTGTGGCAGAGAATGGACCAGAACAAAACAGTTGTCTGGTGCTTTGAGCTCCCACCCTGTTCCTCAGCGAGCCCATATTCCACACAGCAGGCTGTGAAATCATTTTTGGTCTCCCTCGGAAGAGAGGCCCCATGCAGCAATCCATAAATTCATAAGCATCCACCATCCACATGAAAAGAAAGGATGTGGCTGAAACACAGTGTGATAGAGAGCAGAGAAAGAGAGAGAGAGGAACCATATGAAATGAAGAGGAAGAACAGGGGAGGTAAACAGAGAGACAGACGTGGCAAAACAGGGTGGAGAGAGTAAGAGAAGAGATACTGGACAAGCGAGAGGAGAAGAGAGGAGAGGACACAAATGAATGCTGAACAGCAGTGTGAGCGCTTGGAGGGACCCAGCATGAGTCTGGTCTGAAACCCCAACCGATTTAACGCCGGAAGACACAGACATAGGAATATCAAAACGCTTCGGTTTCTCGCACATGAGTGCGCACTCACAATCACACAATCGCACAATCACACACACACACGCACACACACACACACACGCAAACACACACACACACACCTGCTCCATTCCTTCATTCCACTCAGCCTAGCTTCTCACTCTCCCTCTTCTCCCTGGGAGCTCACAACCTGCCTGGCCTTGTTGAAGCTCTCTCGTCTTTTTGCACTTCTCCTGACTTCTTCTCTTCTCATCTTCACCCCACTTATCAACCCTAGGATGTAGCATTGCCAACCCTGGCACAGTTTATGTAGCCTCGGTGCAGTAGGAGAGATAACGTACCCCAAGCAATGTGACAGTGCTCATTGATTCTTACATAACATGTTACAAAGCAAATTGCCTACAGCTATATCTTTGATGATGAAAGCTATTCACTATTGCTTTTTGCTTTTGCAGCCAATCGGCTGAATTTGAATTACTTTATGATGATAGTGTTTCATTAAAACACAAGATATGTTGGGATATTGAAACTGGGTCGTTACATCAGCAGTGAGTGTGAAAAGAATTTATTTTCAAAAAATATTCTACCGTAAGCTAAGTGGGAAACAAGTTAAAGACTTATTAAACAATGAGCAGAACCAACTACATATGTGTCTTTAAAAACCTTCTCCAAGAATCCGACCATTTCCCCCATTTGTTAGGCAAGACAAGGCAGCTTTGTTGGTATAGCACATTTCAGCAACAGGGCAATTCAAAGAGCTTCACATAAAACAAAGAGCAGTTAAACACAATTCAAAATATAAAAATGAGAATAAAAGTTACAGTGCAGTATAAGAAATTAACAATCATTTAAAGAAAGGCAGCATAAAAAAAGGTGTTCAGCCTTGATTTTAAAGAACTGAGAGTTGCGGCGGTTTTCTCTGAGTTTGTACCAGATATGTGGTGCATAAAAACGCTTCTTCCCCCTGTTTAGTTCTCACTCAGGGGACAGAAAGTAGAATTGTCCCAGACGACCTGAGAGGTCTGGGTTGTTCGTAGTGTAGTAGCAGATCAGAAATATTTTGGCCCCTTTTAGGAAGACAATGACCAGAAGCAGAGAGCTTATATGATGCTGGAGTGCCTTTAGGACAATGCTCTGTTCTTCAGTGACCCAGCAAATTCTTGTACTTATACTCTGGTGGAAATGTCTAAAAAGACTATGTCTAAAATAGCACAGTTGACACATGCTCACCATCCAATCTGACACTGTTTTTGTCAGCTTGGAGGCATTAGACAAGCTGCCCAAAATCCAGGTGTGTAAAGCTGCTAGAACCACACAGAAAAAGATACAGAGCTATAAATAGTTACCAGCTGTGTCTCTGGAAAGTACTTAATAAAGGGTCATACTAAGTAGTTACAGTCCTACAAAGTCCCTCATTACTTCACGATTATCTGACCCTTACTATCTCTGTGCCCCTTCAAGTCAAGTGGTACATCATACTGAGTAGTTACTAAGTAGCAGAGATGCTCACAAGTCTCTGAGCTCGAGTCCAAGTCAAGTCTCAAGTCTCTCGTGGTTGTAGTGTTGTATCACCTGCTGTGTTCCATCCAGGCTGCTCAGAACACTGCAAAGCAATATATATAATATATATATAATTCAAGGCGTGTAATATATTATTCTGACTTATGTATCTATTATCATATAGTATCAGCTTTTGTTTGTTGTCAGGTGTTTTGGTAAGTAATCAGTGTAAACAGGCTATGGCAATATGCCAAAAACTGTTATGGCCTGGAGTTTGGCAGACCCAAAAGCAGAGGCAGCAGCTTGAGTATTTAATGAATGAATAAAATACAAACAAAAGGTGTCCAGCAAAACGGCAGGAACGGAAAATCAAAATACGTGAAAATAAAACCGTGAATAAACGGGACCAAAAACACAGAGACGAAACAGGTAACTCACAAACAGAAAAACAATACAATGATCTGACACCGGACAGGGGGAAGACAAAGACTAAATACACAGGGTAACGAGGAAACACAAGACAGGTGGCACAAGGCTGGGAAACACAGGAAGTAAAACAAAACAAGACAGAAAACAAGACCGTCCAAATAAAACAGGAAACAGAGCAAAAATACACACAAAACCCATGACAAAAAACACTTGCTTTGTAACATAAACATACAGTACGTTACAGACCAAATATTGAGGTACTCAGGGTATCGGGAAAATATTGCTAAAATGAATAACTAACTTATTATTCACTTACAGTACACAACCATGTAATGTGCACTGCATCTACAACTAATGACAGCCTATGAACAGTAAGTCAACACATCCCCCAGACTCCCAAACTCCCAGTGTAATGTTAACTATGGATGTGTTAAGCATCACGTAGTTTTATAGGTTACGCAGGGAGAGGGATAACATTCAGCTCATCAGACGTTTGTTCATGAGTCCCGCATCTCAAGTCCGAGTTGAGTCTGAAGTCTTTTGAGGACAATTCTCAAGTCCAGTCTGAAGTCACTGTGTGTGTAGTCTACATCCTTGACGTTCCACTTCCGGGATTGCTCTGTTGCAATCCCGGAAAATCCGCCAGATTTTAATCATTTAGGCCAGATATCCGTTGCCTTGGACTTTCTTTTGTGTTGGCATTTTAAACTCCGGTCGATTTAACATGACTATGGTTAACCTTTTCTCAGATCTTTGCAGGGTAAATCCAGACAGCTAGCTAGACTATCTGTCCAATCTGAGTTTTCTCCGAGCATGTTTTTACCCAAGACGATTGTGATTGGTTTAAAGAAATGCCAATAAACCAGAGCACGTTTTCCTCCCAACCCAAAATGCTATGTGGAGTAGCCAGACTCTCCTCCAAAGCATGCTGGAGGAGAGTCTGGCTACTCCACAGGTTCCCGGACCATATTCCAAAAGAAGGATCCAAGAGAAAAAAAGCATTAGCGAGCGGCTAACAGAATTAGGGCTACTGCTGTCTGAAAATACTGGTTAGCTGATTGGATAAACCATCCGTGTATCACCACCTAACCCGCCTAAAAACCAACGCTGATTGGCCCGGTCGATTGGCTAACGGCTCCAAATTTTCTCTGCCTCAAGATGCCAGACTGATCTGCGAGTGGAAAACTGCAGCTCGCGAGATCAGGACGGTCTCACGAGGCTAGCTTTTTAGGTAAATGCTGCAAGTGAAAGCCGGTCTTAAAGCTGTATCCACGTACCTGACCTCAGGGGGTTCATCCCTGTACATATGGAATATGTAACGGAATATGTAGCGGTGGAGAGATCTCGATACGAACTACTCAGTATGATTTACCACTTTACTTGGGGGTGCACAAAAAGAGTTACCAGTGATTAAGTAATTAGTGAGTTGTTACTCGTTTTGCTGCTCAATGGCTGATTCATAGTTCATCATCAACAGCATCAACAACTCATGAATAAAAAGATTCTGAATCACAGATATTTATGAACCAATGATTCATTAATATAGCATCTCCCAGTCTGTTCTCTTGTAACTCATAATTATCCCCTGTACAGTCCTAGTGATTCAGGACCTACTCTTTAACAATTCATTAATGATCAGGTCGTTCCTCACACGTTCCTAAGTAACTTCTCACTATTTTGTGTACCATATTGAAAAATGTAATCCGTAGTGTTATCATTTTGCACATTGTATTTGTGCATGGCCTTATATAGCCTACATGGATGTTTAAACAACATTTCTAAAATAAACACATCATACACATACAGTCTGTGCATACTGTTATCACTTCAGGGTTTGGAGGTGTCATGCTGATCTCTCTGTATGTCATGTCCTATATCTCACACACACACGCACGCACGCACGCACGCACGCACGCACACACGTGCAGAGGTTGAGTGAGTCATTCGTTGACAAAAGGCTAACAGGTCTACACAGATGCACCAGGAAGCGTAATCACCACAATTATTCCGCTGCAGGTGCCTGTTGGCCACTGAGGGCAATTACATGACATCTCCTCAGTCTTTGACAGTTGATTGGTTAATATAGTTCATTATATGACACAGAAATGACAGATCAATAATTATAGTAAGGGGAAAAAAGAAAATGTGAGTGTGGTGATGGCGGAGGTGTTGGTAGGAGCATTATGGTTGAAGAGGAAGACAGAACTACAATTACATAAAAAAAAGAGGAATAAAGGTAAAGGCATTACATGCGGGGTTAGTGAGGGCACTTACAGTATGACTGACACAGGAGTAGCTGGGAGTCCACTTTGTGTCACACTGTGAAAGACAATGAAAAAGAGATATAAAATAATGATGATTTAACTTTCATCACAATGTATACATATATTAGGTAATTAATGAAGTGGTGTGTGATGATTCAGTGTGATTCCTAATGAAATAGGAATAAACAAAAAATGTATCAACAACACTGTGAATTGTTTTATAGAGTTTTAGGCAGCACACACTGATAATTAAGAGAAAAATAGTAATAACGATATGACTAATTGAAAAGAAATGTATAAGTAGCTGGGCTGTGTTGATTCATTTAAACATTTTTTACTTGCATGCCCAAATCAGTTTGTAAGGATTAAACACATAACACTAACCCTGATTTATATGACATGATAGTTAAAATAAATGTTTTAATAGCACATCGATAGGGGGTGTCTGATTTTATTGATGTATTTACTTGAGAAGGGAAGAGAAGTGAATTGGATAAATTAAGCCTTTTTTCTGCATTCAACATAAAAGTGCTGAAATAATTATTTTACAGTAGGCCTGCTTCCAAAGGTCTTGTCTGCCCCCCTCAGGCTGCCAAACAAATAACATCCATGCAAAGTTATGAAGTCAGTCCATTTTCTGGCCTCAATGCCACCATGATGTCATGGCAGTTGAGTAGGACGGAGGAGATTATTTCATTATTTGTCTGTTAAGATGCTACGGCCATTCTTCCTGGGGCTATTGTAAGCCAGTGTAGGCAGAGATTTACAGGAAAGATAAAATAAGAAATAGAAGAGAGGATATGTCAGAAGAACCTGTGTGTCGAGCTCCAAGGGGTATCTCCCTCAATTCTTCATCACAGTGAAAGGTGAAATATAAAGTTGTTTGAAAAGTTTTCACTCTTTTCATAAATTGACTGAAGACCACATGCAGGGTTGGGGTTAGGGTTAGGGTTTGGCAGAGGATAGCTGGGTCATGGCTACGGGCACCAACAGCAGTGAAGAGCCTGCTCAAATGTCTCTTTGGTCACAGTGCTAGTAACCTTTCGGTAAGATTAAAATGAATGCCCTTGATTTGGAATTTCACTTCACATCTGTGTATTTGTTAACACTTAAACACAGGTCAGTGGTATTGACTGTAGTCTCTCGAAGACTTCACACATCCAAGCTTTGTTTCTTGGATTTCTAGCTGTTGCCTGAGAACATACTGTAGAGTGTCTGTGTCAATTTTTTAGTCTGAACAGTCTGAATATAACATTTAAGCAGTTGCATGTCAAACCAGTTATATGCATCACCTGTGGATAGATTAAGTATGATGTGTTTGAATCCCTTTAATGATCCTTAAGTGTGTGGATTTTATAAAATGTTGTGCTTCAGCTACATAATTGATTCTTCAAAGACACTAACACATTTCAAGCCAGTGCTTTGTTCAAGTCCATTTCCAATGTGTAAATAAATAAATACGTTAATTCACTGCTTTAAAGCTGTGTAATACTGAAGGACTCGAGACACTACCTTAGAGCCATAATCACAGTAGGGTTTGCAATATTTATTCACCATGACACAATTCTACTCCACAGATGGGTGATGGTTGATACAGTAACAGATCTTTATGCTTCAAATAATCGTAGATGCTTCACATAATCAAAGCTTCTGTCAGGTAACAGTTGTTGCTGTCCTGCAATTTAATTAAGTCTCTAAATTCTCAACTATTTATTCACTGAGCACAAAAAATCCTAATACTAAATGACTGTTTTCACTTTAGAGATTTGACATTTTTGTAAAATGTCTCCTGTACATCTATTATGTGTACCTGGGTATGTCTCTTAGTGCAGGGGTGTCAAACTCAATTTCACTAAGGGCCACACTGGAAAAAGAGAATCGCAAGGGCCAGACATGTACAGTTTATTGACATGCTTTTATTTCATCGAAAAAGTAAAATATCTTTGACTAAAGCCCTGAAAAAGTGAGCAAAAAAGTTCCAACGCCATTCTAGAATTTAGCAAATCGAGCAAAACAATGATTACATTTTCTAAGTAGGCTACCACACAGCTGAGGCACAACAAGCTCTTTCACAGCCGGAATATGAAAACTCTCTGCTTCTGTGGGAATTTCTGAGTCTCAAAGTCTGCAAATTTGCCAAATTCTGCTTTGAGTGTTGCGTAATTGCAAGTTGAAAAACAGTTACCCACGTTTTTGGTTTGACGCACAATTAGGTGGGCCAAAATGTATTGTGAACCTAAATTAATATGCGGGCCGGATCAGAATGTGCGAGGGGCCGGATTTGGCCCGCGGGCCTTGAGTTTGACACATGTGTCTTAGTGGGTCATTTGTAAGCCAAGGATGCTTTTTTGAATGAACTGAATTGCTATTCAGATATTCATTTAGTTGCTTTTAGATGAGCGATCAGGAGCTACTGTATCAATGGCATTGTACACTAAGGCAAACTGCAAGAGAGGCAAATCAGAGGAAATCACATAATAACAACCACTCTCCTCTTCTTTGGCTGCAGTTATTTTCTAAATAATGTGGTCCTTTTAAACACATGCTTATGCTAAAACAAACATAATTAGGTCAGATTCACAACTCAGAGAATGGAATCAGAAATGAAACATATTGTGAATAGCCACACAAACAGTTTCTGCCACCATGCTAAATGTCCTATTGCTGAGGAGTGCCTGCAAATTGATGTCAAAGTTATCATAGATTCATGGTCTGTGCCCTGGCTAAAACCCAGGGGTGTAAAGAAATACTGGAAACATAATGCTTGCTAATGGGAAGGGAATGCTAAATTATGCAAATCAGTCCCTACACCATTAATGGACATAGTATGTTTTAATAAATTGGGGGGGGGGGATCTTTCTTTTCCTCTTCTTTCTTATTAAGGCCATTTGGCATGTGCCTCAATTCTGTAGGTGAGGTGGTTTAAGTTAATTGTTCTCCCTCTTGTTATTGTGGCCTGTTTTGGCCCTAATGAGAGATACATCACTGCAAACTTCTTGGAATGATATTAACATTTTAATAGAGGACAATAAAGTACATTGGGGACACAGTATCTGATGTGACAGAGCAATTAGGACTATGCTTTATGAGTGTCTTGCTGTCTTGAAGTGTGGCCTACACTGTGGAGACTTACTAATTTGGAGCACGGCTCAAACGTCCTGGGCCAGATCTTGGGCGGTGAGGCTCTCGGGAATCACACGCGGATTGCTGGCAGTTTTCGTTTGCTGCTTCACTTTTTTCTTCATATATATATATATATATATATATATATATATATATATATATATGTACATATCCATGCTGGGAGAGCATTGCTACCTGAAATTACAAAAGTAATATTTACAAGAAATTACTTTTAAAAGCAAATAGAAATGTATCATCACATAATGGACCGTATTGGACAGTATGTGCCTATGTTGAGATAAACTGTGTGTGTGTGTGTGTGTGTGTGTGTGTGTGTGTGTGTGTACACGTGTGTGTACGTGTGTATGTGTGTGTGTGTGTGTGTGTGTGTGTCTGTCCTCTGGCTACAACATTTTTCACATTTCTATTGCATCAAATCACAAAGACAATCCCCTTGCTTTTCTGTTGTGGCCAGTAGTGAGCTGAGAAAGCTCGTCAAACAAATATTTACCAGTACGGCTCATATCACAGCAACTGTTATTTATGTTTGTGGTGAAAGTACAGAACCTATATTTTACACAGACAGTTTAAATTATACTGCTGCTGTTATTTTATTTTTATATTTTATGAACAACTAATTCCTTAAAACACAACAAATAATCAAAATAAAAAAAAACATATACATTTATTTTGAATGAATTGTCTGTGTGGCCAAAACATACAGTATAGCTTGTATATCCATAGACCTCCACATCATCCAAAAACAATTAAACAGAAAACCATATTCTATCATTCTGATGATAGTGTGTTTGTGTGTGTGTGTGTGTGTGTGTGTGTGTGTGTGTGTGTGTGTGAAAATGATCTTTAGTCAATACACCTTTCTTTAAGCCGCTTACAGGCTGTGTGAATGTGAGCGTGTAGGTGTGTGTGTGTTAGAGTGTGAGCACACATTAATGCATCTACCAAAAGTGTCAATGCGTGTGCTTATGATGTTGTGCTGTGTGTGAGCAGATGCACAGATGTGTGTGTGCCCTTGCTGCTCACAGACTTAAATATTTTGCTGTGGTGTTATTTGGGTGTTCTTAACACACAGAAACTGTGACCACATGATGCATTCAGAATTACAGTAGCTCCATAATCTAGCCATGGCAGAACAAACCCAATTGGACTGTGGGAGGCTGAACACAGGAATCTGTAATCCTCCGCCCAACAGACAATCAATCCCTCCACTGGCCTTTGGATGACTCCATGCAGTGCCCCCACACACCTCTCTTGTCTTTGCTGTTGGCTGCTTGTGCACATTTCAGAAGACTGAGAGGGCTTGTAGAAATGCGCTGTGTGTTTATGGTGCATATTTGTGAGAGGCATTTTAAGATGTGAAGGGAAGATTGCTTGTGTGCATTCATCAAATGTATATGTGAGTGATTGCATGCATGTTTCTGTCTATTTGTGTTTTTGTTTCTGTATGGATATTGACAGTGGCCTGGGGTCGACCTTTGCTCAGGAAGTCACCGTGATATCATATTTGTATATTGCATAATAAAGGAATGCATGCAGAATATAAAAGACTGTTTGTTGGCTCACATTTAGTGCCTGGGACATGGATAGAGGACAATGACAGCAACGTGTTTGGCAAAAATCTCATGTTTGTCTTTGTGTTTGTCTCATCATACTTTATAAATCACGAGTTTGTGAAATGCTAATGGTTGCTGGCAAGTCATTGACCACAATAACTCCAGTCCCTCCTTGAAAGAGGACTCTCTTATAAAAGGGTTTTGATCTCAAGAGAACATCCTGATTAAGTGAAGATCAGATTTCCCACCATGGAGTTGCAAGCAAATTTCACCCTGCCATTTCTGGTCTGACCGCACCTTTAGACGCTATTCTGCTCACACAATATGGTTTGTGTGATGTAAATCTCCAGGCATTTTGAATAACCAACAAACTGCCTGTTTAATAACTTTGCAGCATGTTCATATTGATGTGTAAAGGTGTTTGGAGTACTGGTAATCTCCAGTGTGCACAACCCAAGTGGTCCCTCCATTGTTATTCTCATAATCCTGCCCTCTTTGAAACCTTCACACAAGCTGCTGATAGATGTTGTTGGCGAGAACATCTGGAGGGCCTGCCTGTTCAAAAACTGATAGGAGCAGAAAGGGAAAAGAGTTCTGCTGCTAGAACTCTCAGCCCGAGCAAGTTATTGGGATGGTGGAGTCGAGAGGAGGATGTGTATATTATATAGTAGCACTTGAAAGACAGGGAAAAGTCAAAGCAAGGGGGCATTGAAGTTAGTTAAGCAAATGTGATTTTGAACTGTGATTTTTTTTTTCAGTTATGAATACAACATCCTAATTTACTAGACATCATTTTAATAAACTAATTACTTATAATTCAGACAAGTAACTATCAACATAGGGCAGTATAATACCCTTTCTGGTAGCACTTTATAATAACTATCCATAATTCATAATTTATTAAGCATTAGTTAACTATTAGTTAATGGTTTGTTCATTATTACTTTATTAATTGTTCATACATAGTTCATCATGAGTAAAGTATTTGTTCACAAAATTATAAATGGTTTGTTCATAGTAAATAAGCCTATCTTGAAAAATATGTTTGTAAGTACATGATTTATACTTAACAAATAATGAAACAACC
Source organism: Perca flavescens (assembly GCF_004354835.1). NCBI lineage: Eukaryota > Metazoa > Chordata > Actinopteri > Perciformes > Percidae > Perca > Perca flavescens. The sequence continues at coordinate 25,135,577 of NC_041336.1, forward strand.
ATTTGGAAATGAAATAATTTTCCCATTATAAACCAGTTACTAACTATTACTAAATGCTTTGTTCATCATTTGTAAAGCACTGCTCCTATGTTAATTCTCATGAATGAAGCATTTGTATACACACTCATAAATGGTTTGTTCATAGTAAATAAGACTCTTGGAAGTTATGTTCATAAATAGAAGTTTGACATTTTCTAAGTATTGCAAAAACCATTAGTAAATTAAATAATTTTCCCTTTATAAACTATCTACAAACTAGTAGTAATTTATTTGTTTATCTTTTGTAAAGCATAGTTCCTACATTCATTCTAATCAGTAAAGCATTTGTAAATGCAGTTAGTAAATGGTTGGTCCATAGTAAGTAAGCCCATGTAAAAGGTTTATCAGTATATTTTTTAATAATTCCTACATGATGCATTAACCATTTGTAAATTAAGTAATTTTACCATTATCAACTAAGTACTTAGGAACGTAAACAGTTGTTTATAACTAGGAAGTTAATGATTAACAGACTATCTAGACCTACATTTGTTCATGTCTTAAATAAAATGTTATGATTTAGAAAAAGGCCTAAACTAATTGCTTGGGTGTTAACACATCTGTTACAAATACTTACCAATAATGTAATCCATAATTTTAACTCATGAGTTACTACTGGTTAGTTAAGTATACTGTGTGAGCCCATCTAAAGTGAGTACTTTCTATGCTTTACAAACCATTTATAAATGAGTTCCAAAGGCTAACAGAAGGACACACACATGTATTGCTCTATTTGGACATGCCTTCAGAAATATGCCTATGGATAGTTAGTGTTAATACATCTTTAACAAGCACTTACCAACATATCAATCCATGATTAACTCATGAGTTACTACTGGTTAGTTAAGTATACTGTGTGAGCCCATCTAAAGTGAGCACTTTCTATGCTTTACAAAGCATTTATAAATGAGTTCCAAAGGCTAACAGAACCTGGACACACATGTATTGCTCTATTTGGACATGCCTTCAGAAATATGCCTACGGATAGTTAGTGTTAATACATCTTTAACAAGCACTTACCAACACATCAATCCATGATTAACTCATGAGTTACTACTGATTAGTTGACTACATGATGTGAGCCCATCTAAAGTGAGGACTTGCTATGCTTTACAAAGCATTTATAAATGAGTTGCAAAGGCTTGCAGATACAACAGAAACACAAGTAAAAAAAAGTATTTGTAACCCTTATTACGATGTAGTAAGAATGTACATTTATGAAATAGCTCGTAGTAGTGTTATGTAGTTGATATCAATGTGAATTTGGACCAGAACCAGAAGAAAATTAGATTGTTAAGAGCCAGAGAATTGAACATCAATAAAGAGACTAGGAAACCAGGATAAAGTTTGAGAAGTGTATTAATATACACAGAAACATGGCATACACATATACAGATAAAACACAGGTATGAAAAATAACAACTAAAATAATTAAGTGCGCTCATAAAATAAACCCTTTTCAGTTCTATGAGCTCAATTGTTCTTTGATGACAAGAGTTCAGAGATGTTCAACGTTGGGGCCCATATGAGTTTGGTTTCTGTTTGTCCTACCACCATGAAGAAGGAATCCAGGGCAATCCGTATAAGTTCTGAGTCTCGATCTTGTAGCTCGCCACCCTGCCCACTGAACTGGGAATCTCTAACCCCTGGAAGACTCTGGGATCTGAAGAATCAATGTGATCCAATATCCCTCTCTGGACCGGACCTCCCGTGCGTAGCGCTTCTCAAATCTCCACCTCCTCCACCTGTAGATAAGGCCAAATCAGTTCTCTCAATTACTATTCAGTAATAAAATCAATTGCTTAGGCTACAATGAAAATAAAATGAGGTGATATTTCATAACCCATATTGAAATATCTAAATCTCTATTTAGTCGTACAACCGTTCTTAAATTTCTTCTCCTAAGTATCAAAAGTATATAAATCCCTTTCAGGTATCAAAAGTACATTTATATTATTTTGTAACCTTTATACAAAAAAACACATTTCTAATTCAAGTTTTATGGAACCTACCTTAGTAACATTAACACTATTCTTAATATAATTGCATAAATTGCATGTAAACATCTCTCAAATTGTATTATTTTCCCATAACTTAAGCTACAATGTTGTAATTTAGAGGCATTAAGACATGCGTGCTTATTTATCCCTCCCTGCACAGGTAACAGTAGAAAGAATGCACTAAATATTAGCCTCTTTGAGTTACTTCTCCATAAACTCCAGTTAAACAATTAAACACACAACTTGTACTAATATTCATTCAACAGATACCCGCAGCTAGCAATAGTGTTGAAAAGCAACATTGCTTTCCATAACCAATAGATAGAATCATTATCCTTTTCACAGGCAATACGCAGTACTCCGCTAGCCTTTTGTGGCTAATTACCCTATTAGCATATGAATACAGCATCTTAGCTAACCCGTTAGCTTTGCACTATTAGCAATAGACAGTATTAGCACCGTTCTCTTAATACATCCATGATTAGCACCGATTAGCATGGATGCTAGTGAACTCAAGGCATAGCTAGTATTAAGGAATGACTCACCATTTTAATGGAATTCACTGCCATTAACTCCGTGACGACAGTGGATTCAGGCACAGCTCTCTTTTGTTCTATTCACGACAAAGCATAGCCAGTATTAGATAGGATTTAATTCAATAAATGTCGTTCTTTTTCTCACATTTATATTATTTTGTAACCTTTATACAAAAAAATACATTTCTAATTCAAGTTTTATGGAACCTACCTTAGTAACATTAACACTATTCTTAATATAATTGCATAAATTGCATGTAAACATCTCTCTTTCTTTATTCATTTAGGGCTGTTTTTCCATCCAGGTGTTCAGGATCCCTTACTTACTTTCTATACATGCCGTCTAATCACAGAATGATTTACACCTGGGCCGCCATATGAATGCCATTAATGAATCAACTAATTGATAGGAGTCCAGCAGTACTCTGTCCTGACAATAACTGACAACCACTTATAGGAAGTATACTAGTCTAGATCAACAACAGTACATTTCCAGGATAATTGCCTCTGCCGGATGTCCGTCGCCTTCCCCTCTCCATGTGTTGCCGTAACAAAGAATAAAAAGGTTCTTCAGGGTCAGGGTTTTTGTTGTTCTTCTTTTTCCAAATATGTATGTATACAAAAAAAAGGTTCACCTGGTTGAGCATGAGACCCATGTACAAAGGCTCAGTCCTTGCTGCAGCAGCCGTGGTTCGATTCAGACCTGCGTTCCTTTGCTGCATGTTTTTCCCCCCTCTCTCTCCCCTTTCATGTCTTAAGCCTCAAAAAAAAAAAAAAAGTTGTGTTGGTTGGGAAGTTATGTGTGCTGGCATACTGAAGTAAAATCAAATGGTATATAACTTCTGAAAGAACATGGAGGCTGTGTTAACTATAATGTTAATCATCTCTTTAGTAACACAACACCACCTATAGAGAAACATTAGCAATGACCCTGACTTTACAGCACCATCAAAGGCTGACTTGAGATAGAGCTTGATAGTTTATATATTTAAAACAGTATCTTTTGCATCTTTACGAAGATGCAACCCATTTTCTTTTCCTGGAATAGTGAAACTGTCACATGCAGATGTATAGAGGCCACATAAAAACTCAGACAGAAGATGCAGACTTTCTCAAAGATAACTGCTTTTCTATTGATTTTTTCCACCCTGGGCCTAGTAAATGCCTTGGCTGTGAAATTAGTACAGTCGTCACGCATCCTTCACAATCATCAGGAGATTGGGATATGTGCTGGCTGTACCTCCGAGCGTAACACATTTGCATGAACCCTCATGTGAGTTTAATAAAAAACTGTGATGTACAGTACAAAGCTTCGTTACGTAGATATTGTTGTGGTGGAGTTTTGTTTTGAGACATTACTTTGGGGTGGTTATGCATATTTCTACTCTTCTTCTCTGTGCCCACACTTGCTATAAAAAGCCTCAATAATGTGCACGTTATAGTCCTATTGTTGCAGTTTTGCTGCTCAAAAAAACAACCACCATTATGAACAACAAAGTGCCGACCTGACAGGCTCAAGGAAATGAGCCTCTCGGAGATGTGATTTTGTCTGTGCAATGTTCACTAGTCCTTAAACCAACACTGAATGACTCAACCACAATAGGTGTGTGTGGATGTGCGTGAGGTTTTCATGATGAGGCTGTATGACAATGAAAAAAAACTTGGCACTTCGGTTATGATCAGGCTGGGGGATACAGAGGGAAGATGGCTTCAAGTCTGATTTACACTTCAAGAAAAGTGCATAGACAGCAACAAACCATGTCTCTGACTTTTATCTGGCTCATCGACAAGGCTCTGGGAGGGCAATTCCCACAGACAGAAAAGACAGAAACATTTACATGAAGTCAAAGTTAAATCAAAACTTGGGGATATTGCATTGTGTATGGACACCTAATTAATGAATATACCAACAAAATAAATGGACAGTATGTATTGCACATTTTCTATTGGCATGTTATCCTAAATATGCATTTAACAAAAAAATACATAATGATAAAATACATCACTTAAATTCCTCAAATAAAAACCGGGGCCTTTATTTACCTGAACTGCAGAAGGTACCAGGCTTTTATTTGAAGCAGGCTTTTGTTAGAGGCAGGCCTTTATATCTAATTCCATCTGTTACTTGTTTTAAATGAACTGTTTTAAATGAAAAGCCATAGCGTTCCAGTGGACAGAGATCATAATTTTTTTAAGAAACATTTGCAAAAGTATCACCATATACAACAACAGCCAGAAGGGCGACAAAGCTATTTGGGTCAGAATTAATCAAACACTACCATTGTGTCAGTTTGAGCCCTGTAAATGTACCGGGTATTTATTTCAAATACAGGTACTACGGTATTGGTAGATTACAATAAGAGCATAGCTGTTGGTTTGCAGCACACCAGTATGTGATTAATGTTAAAGGCTGTAGCTATTTGTTTCTAGCTCCAGGCTAACGTTTTTCCTCCCACCTCCAGCTAGCTGTGCTCTGCTCTTGTCGGCTAATATTGTCAGCTCATCCTTCTCTTTTTTTCAATATCGGATTCTCTTGGGGTCAATGTTGAAATGTCTTGCAGCATTTTCACCCGAGTTTTCCTCCGCATAATTTAAAACTCTTTTCGTTTTGTTGTTGAAAAGTCCGTCGCTAGCACCAGAGCCCGTCATTCTCTGCTAGCACTAAATGAGACCCTTGTTACATCCAATGTAGCTACTGTCATCTATTGGCACCTGTAGGTTACTACAAACTACACTTGGCTGAGTAACACATACAGCCGCATTGACTAAAATACCCAACCCAGTCTCACGGCAGTTTGTGAAAAGGTCACATTATTTAATCTATTGATTCGTGTTCACAGGGACGTTTTTGTCGTTTTTTTCGTGGTGGCCAGCAAAAAAATATAATTAATGCATTTAAATGGTAAGCATATGTCGTGGTCACAGCACGACTACGGTAGAGTAGTATGAAATGCCGAAAAATCCGCTTAAGGAGGTTGGTTGAGGTGGTGAATGGGTCAAACAATTCAGGATTTTCACCCCACCCCACCACGAAAAAAACATCCTTTGAACACAAATCAATAGATTAAAAATAACGTGACCATTTGCCATTTGTTGAAATACCGGTAGGACAATAATCCATAATCCTCAATTTAAAGATGGCCTTTATTTGTCCGTGTTGACCACGCCCCCGGCCACTATCAGAGGCCCGGCTTTTAATTGACTACCGGTTTTTATTTGAGGAATTACAGTATGTAAATTGCCATTGGACAAGGTTATCTGAAATGAACATCACAAAATGAGTATTAGGTCAACATATGGACACCAAATGCACATGTTGATCCATAAGACATGCAACATGCAGACACTGCATGTCTTTGTTTACATGTTGACAGTCTCCATTCAGATTCAATGACAATGAAATACTGGTATGATTCAAATTTTCAATTACATTTTATTTATAGTGTCAAATCATAACAGAAGTTATCTCAGGACACTTTACAGATAGAGTAGGCAAGACCAAACTCTTATATAATATATAACACCACCCAGAGCTCCATGGAGAGCACTGCTATTCAGTTCAGTGCAAACTTTGTTTTTTTTCTGATTGAAAACTCAGGTCATGAAAAGGAACAAATATACAAATATACAACAATTTCTGCCTCAGTCAAAACATCTGTTAAGATTTCTCGACAATAATATTACTACAATAACTATCCTTTAAGGAGACCCAACAAGAGCAATCATTTGGTGTGACAGTGGCAAGGAATAACTTCCCTTTAACAGACAGAAACCTCAGGCAGACTCTGACTTCTAGAAATACTGAATTCAAATGTCCCTTTCATGTGAAGTGACCTATTTCTTCATGTGAATGAACACAAACAGATCCCTTTTGTTTTTCACATTGCTTCGTTGCTTAATGATCCCTTTTCCATTAGATCAAATTAGGCCAGGCACTAATTGATTGTAATGGAAATGAGTTGACCACTATTGTCATAAGCTGCCATTGCCGCATGGCCCCAATCTCCCTGTCGTTATGCTGATGGCTAATTGTTGGCCTGATTGCTTGGCCTTCCAGTGCTGTGGTTTCCATGCTAATAAGCTAATTATTGAACAACAATGTAGCCTCAGATAATTTAATCACTGTAGAAGCTAATGAACACAGAGTGCAATAACAAGCGCTTGATATTTCAATTCTACTTGCTTCTGAACATGACAGTGAGTGTTTGTGTTCACTGCTCAGTTATCTGTAGATGTGACTTCATGGCAAATGGTGATGGCCCTGTATTCTAACATGCATTAATTAATAAGGATTGTGGCTTTGCACAATGGCTCTTATCTATGTACTGTATTTTGTGTATGTATTATTTATGTGCATGTTATCATGCCAGTTCCACTTTTTTTCATTAACTTTGAAAATGGTCTGGTTGACTGCTTCTTTAGAAAACAAAAAAATAGATGTGTCTTTGTTGAACACATGCACCTACAAATTTGGGGTTTTCCGTGATATTCTGGTCACAAATTGGAAGCCCATTATGCTTGCAGCAGTCATGGTTTCTAAGGCAAATTGCCTGGCACAAGAGAACAGGATACACAGTAGACTGTATCAGGGATTGGAAGAGAGAATATTATCCTCAAGTAAAAGTATTGTTAATTTAAAAACATTTTCATCAAAGGTTACTGCAGAACAACATCATGCCATTAAGCCATTTTGTCCAAACCAACAATAATTGCATCTTCTGTAGCTGGGCACTTTGCAGCCTGTGCACACAACTGATTATTAGTTATACCCATACACAGCCTTCCTTGCCGTAGCCTCACTAGAATTAACCAGAAAAGAGGACCATACACCGACAACTACACAAAAATCATCAACAATAAATAACAAGTCTATGGTTGCCACAGTGGCTGCAACAAGCAATATTAAGCCACATCAAGTAAAACGTGTGACACTTCTTATACAATCAACAGTAGAGTAAAACATCACCAAGGCAGACAACAGAGATGTTTAGAAAGACTATAAACCCCACAGCGACTGTAGCCCATAAACACAAATATTAAAAAGCAAAAAACAGAGCCTGCACAGATTATACACACCATAAAATGCACATATGCAATGCTATGTTGTTATGTTTTCTTCTCTGTACATTGAGTCACAACAATGACTGAGTTTGTTGTTGTACTCACCTTTTCTGAAGGTGAGAGTGAGAGTGTCACCTTTCTTCGGCCGGAGACACACCAGCAGCTTCTTCTCTGCTGCTGCTGATTTTGTCGTTCAATTCTCACTCTGTTTATCAGGACTTTATCCAGCCTGTTCTCATGAATCATAAGTTTGCTTTATCATGCAACTTTTGGTTTTCCTCTGTAACAGAGGCAACTTGAAATGCAACGAGTGCAATACTCGTAATGAAAAGTACTTTAGTAAAAGTTAAATACAGATTTTCCTAAAATATGTGTGTACTTATGTACAAGTACATAACAAATGTATTAATTTGACCCCTGGTCTTTGTACTGTACAGATATGGCTTTAAGGTAGTGCTTTATAAAGACATATATAGTGTAATGGTAGGAAAGGTCTGTGTGATTGTCATCATGATGCATATGAATTTTGGGTGCAACTGGCAACAAGATAGAGAATTGTTGGATTCCCTTTTCCTGTTTATTACTGATATTTCCTGATATTTCAAGTCTATCTTAGAACAATACTCACATGTTCATATGCAGGCTACATTGAAAGAGTAATTGGTCACTATAATCCTTCATCCATGTCCTTGGTGACTGAAGAAATCCCTTCATAAATCGATTTAAATGTAAGTGATGGGGGACAAAACCCACAGTCAATGTTATGTGTAAAAATACGTTTGAAGTTCAGCTTAAGATATTAGAGGCTTCGGCAGTCTGACATAGAAAAAAATTAAATGTGTATTTTCCGAATTTACGGTCTTTTAAAAGATGAAACTCCTGATTTGTTTCTGCATCTGACAGTTTTTCCTTGCTGAGCCACAGCCGAGGGATCGCAACACAAAGAGGGATTTCATACTAAAAAGACTGCAACTTTGGAAGATCCCCATTTAATTTGTGTAACTCAGATGGCTGAAGCCATATATTAGCTTTTGTTGAACATTAGGATGCATTTTTATATTGTCTGTGGCTTTTGAGAGGGGGTATCTTTCAGTATAGACAGTGAACACAATTTCTTTCAGTGCAAACATGTGGGCATGCAAATGTTGTTTTCAGACAGACTTGAAAAATGTGAAAGAATTCATTAGGTTTCACAAAGTGTTCACATTTAGTAAAAAGAGATGCCTTGACAAATAGAATGAGTTCAATTGATTGTGATGTTGGCGATTGGGATCACAATTAGTGCTGTCAGTTAAACGCATTATTTTTGGCCTACACCACACCACACCACACCGGATCTAGCTAGACCGGAAACAAAACAACGGGCACGCCGCACACTTGTTTGGGCTTGCGAGCCAGCCAAAGAGCAGTAGGCTAACGTTACGTTTTGAGTGGATGGCGAGCACGAGACGCCGAAATGGATGCCAATAAGATTCTGAATGGTAAGTTTACTTTTAAAAAGTTGCACAGGCCAAAGTGATCTGTGTGTTTTGTCGTTGTGAACTGAGCTATCATCGCAGCACGTCCAGTCTGAATATATTATTATAATCCAATCTGGGATATTTAGAATAGATAAAAATGTGCAGTTAATTGCGAGTTAACTATGACATTAATGCGATTTATCGCGATTAAATATTTTAATCGTTTGACAGCACAAATCACAATAGAAAGATTTAGGTCTTTAAAACGGAAATTACATAATTATATATTACACTACCCAATTTCATCCAGTGTCCAATTAGTGCATCATTATCTTAATGTAAGATGTATACAATAAAAACTAGTGTGGGATGAATTTTTATAAAGATTCAAACACACATTTTGTCAAAATGTATTGAATATGATTAAAATTGCCACAGATTATAACATTTTTGATTTAGCATAGTTCCTCTGTACGTACCATGTAATAAGTGGTTGCATGGTGCAGAACAAATGTCAGATACTAATGACCAAGCACATACTCAGTATTTTCCATTGATGGGTTAGATGTAATTGATATAGGCTACTTTAAATATTTTGTAAACTTAATCTTCAAAGTGGCTACACTCTGGAACTTCACACATCCACCCCATAATAAGGTGGAAGGGGTCAGACCAGAGTTTAATAAGGATAACGATTCAGGCCTTATCTAAAAAGGAACACATCATCTGATTCTACAAAGCACAACCCTGCCAAATGAACAAAAAAGCGGTTTGGCAATGTGGGGATAAAACCTCCTGTTAAAATTAAATAAATGTAGTTCCAATTTCCTGGCACAGAGGGATTTGGTGTCACAGAAGTTTATTCATTGGCCTTTTGACATGACTTAATCAAATGCTGAGGAATTCATTTTACTATTATTTGATGGGCAGACAGGATTCACAAGGCTGGATTCTGCTTGCAAAGGCCAGCCAAAGCTTTAGCCCTCATTTAATATTTGCAAGTCGATACAAGACAGAGAGAGAGAAAGAAAGAAAAATATAAGGAAAGTTTGAAACTAGAGAACAAGAGAGAACTTCTGCAAAGAAATAAGCTAAACCAAAGAACAAGACCAATAGCCTGGCATATTTGAAATAAAAGCAAAAGGAAAGGGAGCGAGAGAGAATCTTCTGCCTCAGATGATGTCCCACCTCGCTGCTGGAAGCCAAATGATTATTCTGATTTTTTTTAAACCATAAAATGGACGATTCTGAAGCTTTTCTCTGACACAGGGTGAATTAAGCTTGTTTGACTGGGCTTAGGCTGCGTTATCACATCCCCCAGCCGGACACTACACACACAGGCTGAGCCCAGCAGAGAGGACAGAGGAAGAGGACTTGAAAGCAGGTGCGGGATTCCTATGGCATAATGCTGAGTTGAAAAAGACTAGCTGTCTGTACTTTAGACTTTATTGGTCTCCGTCATACAAAGCACAGCCAGGGGCAGTGTATCAGAGGTGGGAGGTGGGAGGGGGGTGGTAGCAGTACTTACTGTAAGATAGCCTAGAAGTTCTCAGTTGGAATTCATGATCCTGCCTAAACTACACACACTTTTTACTGCCTCTATTCAATCAATCTCTTTCAAATATCACCTTGTCATATACATGTACTATCAAATGTCACATTTGATGTTCTTTCTGTTACAGTAAAAACATACTCAAGACTATTAACTGTTAACTATACTGTACAGTATTTCAAACCTTTCACATGTGGAAATGGGCTTTGTTTATTAACTTTAACTATGGCACCTCATGAAATGTTAACTGAGTCTGACAATTCCATTTCTCTATTCTCTTTTGGGTCTTAGAGCTGAGGTCCCAGGTTTTAGCCAGAGGCAAAACAATATCTCTGTGCAGACAACACTGTTATTTCATTGATTTTGAAGTTTATTGACAGCTATTGTTGTAAATGGTTTTTCCAAACACAAGATTATGAAAATGCATATGCATAACACTCACATACTGTATGCATACACATCAGTCGCGATTTCTTTAAGACTGCAAGGGAAGCTCGGCTTCCCCTGAAATGTCAAAAAATGTATGGTCAAATATGTACTATTGTGTTAACATTTTATTGACTAAAAATGCGTTAGAACACGTTCATTTCGAAGACGAGTTCGTTCAGGATCAGCTACATAAAGCAGGTTGACTGACTCAATTTCCTTCTCATACATTCCCGTAGCGTCACAGTGCATTTCCCTGTTGAAGCCTGGCGTCTGTGGACTTCAATGGGGCTGCTTTGAATTTCTTTTTTCAGTGCTTTGAAACTAGACGGTCATTGAATAAATGCTGCGATTATGTCCCGCCCACGGATGCTCAGCGTCTCAGGGGGTGAATGGAGGAGTGGGCTGGCCTGGACTCCGGGCTTCTGCGTGATGATTGGAGGGTCTGTCGAAAGACTGTATCTCCTTTTGATTGACAGAGATTTTGTACTATAAAAAGTCGCCGAAGCTATTCAAGCTCAGTCCCATCGCGGATTTTGCAAGTGTAGTCGAAAGACAAACTACTACAACCTATTTCTTGGTATTTGCTTGGCGAAATTGCTAGCCAATTTTCATCATACATTTCATACAATTATACACCACATTCCTTGTTTCAGTTTAACCTAATTCCCACATTTTCTTCTTCGAGTTTAATATTGTTTCGTTAGCTCTTTCGTTCATTCATACAGTAGGCTAGGCGAGTGTCGTAGGGGTGAACTAGCCATCTAGCAAACTGCACAAGATGTCAGACAATGCTAATATTGTCGACCAGATTTTGGCCGAAAATGACCTTCCCCTCTTTGAAAGACCAGCAGCCGCCACTGATGCACATGCACGCAAATAGATGAGTAAAACCAACAAACACCCATGCAGTACAGAGGAGGTCAGCGTGTTGGGGATGGCTCTGTAAATCATTAGTATCTCCGTTTGATAGCCATTCAAGGTTATGTTACCTCAGGCCACTGTATGTATGAAAAGCTTCAGTGACATGAACACACGCACGCACGCACACACGCACACACACACACATAAACACACATTGTGGCATGTGAGACACAAGCCATAAACATAATACATTTAAGTACAAACCTCTCCTTTTTTTGCTTTTATCTCCACAGTGTTGGGGCTTGTTCCGAGATTACATTTTCTGCAACACCCACATCTCTGTGTTTCATAAATCAAGCCCTCTCTCATTCTCACCGGCCCAACACGGTTTTCCTTGAAAATGAAGACATAGTAGAATCAATTAGGTGTGATGGACCTGCCGCTGCTGTGGTCTTTCATGTGCGGTGCAGTTTAGATTCTGTTATTGCTGTGAGAGCAAAAAGGAAAGTTTTATTATCACCGGAGTGTTCCATAATGTAATATTTGAGGAGACCCAGTACTCCTATGAAGGCCTGTTTCATTGCGGTCAATGTCTTCAACCATCAACTTTACACAAATCAGAAATAGCTCAGTGAAATGTATGGGAATAGAGTGCACTTTAAATTCCTATTTGGACACATTTGCCTTTTCCCTTCCTTTCCCTTTGATACTTGTGGAATAAGCATCTTCAGCCAAAGAGAGGAAGGTTTGTGTCCTGTGGGAGGGTTGCTGCGAAGCGCCACTATATACTTTTCCCTTATGCCTGCTGATTCACAGTAATGGAAAGATCCAATTGGCCATGGAAATATACAAAGCCATGCCCACATCTAATATTGTCAAAGCATTTTTGTTGAAAGGCTGCAGAGATTAAGCTGGTAAATCAAGTGTCATGAACAATCTAAAACATCCCTTAAGGCCTAACGTTCCCAATGTGCCCATGCACACATGTCTTCTGCAAATGTGTACATATTTGCTGCACTGACCTCCCTGTGGTTTTATTGCTGGCAGAGACTACAAGCAATATATATATATATATATATATATATATTTTTGTGCCATTGTTTCCAACATCTACTGTGTGCATGATTGTTGTGTTGTTTTGAATATTCCACTATTATTTTCTTATAAGACATTTGACTTTGAGAATATTCTCTTATACTTCTCTTATACAACATATAAAAATAACCTTGAATCGGCCCAAACTACCATAAGCACCTGTAACTCTTTACCTAAACATGTCCCTTGTGTAAAACTAGACCACTGTCCAACTTGTGGATACATACAATATGAACAAAATGTAAATTCAGATAAATACATTCAGTTAAAGCAGGGGTGTCAAACTCAATTTCACTAAGGGCCACACTGGAAAAAGAGAATCGCACCAAGGGCCAGACATGTACAGTTTATTGACATGCTTTTATTTCATCGAAAAAGTAAAATATCTTTGACTAAAGCCTTGAAAAAGTGAGCAAAAAAGTTCCAACGCCATTCTAGAATTTAGCAAATCGAGCAAAACAATGATTACATTTTCTAAGTAGGCTACCACACAGCTGAGGCACAACAAGCTCTTTCACAGCCGGAATATGAAAACTCTCTGCTTCTGTGGGAATTTCTGAGTCTCAAACTCTGCAAATTTGCCAAATTCTGCTTTGAGTGTCACGTAATTGCAAGTTGAAAAACAATTACCCACGTTTTTGGTTTGGCGCACAACTAGGTGGGCCAAAATGTATTGTGAACCTAAATTGATATGCGGGCCGGATCAGAATGTGCGAGGGGCCGGATTTGGCACGCGGGCCTTGAGTTAGACACATGTGAGTTAAAGAGTTATACAAAACGAAGTAAAAGCCATGTATGTTTCACAGTGGAGCAGAAAATAAACAGCTCTGTCTTGACATTGATACTGTGTTAAAAAGCATGCATTAACTGATGATAGCCATGCTCCACCATAACATGAAAACAGTTCAAATGAGAGTGGTTTCTCCCCCCGTAGTGTAGGTATAAATGATCATTGTGCAGAATATTAATTTAGCATGAAAAAGTAAGTTGTCTTAGCTAATGATTTTACTGTGTTACCATGTGTTAGCATGTTTGCATTTTAGAGATGAAGCCATCTTTTCACTATTCTCGCCCGGCCTCTCCTAAATTACCAGATGATCTATAGGCCAGCTTCGAAGACATAGTCACATAATTCATACACAAACCAGAAATTATGATTTCAAGAATATGTCTCTCTAATATCATGCACTGGGGAAATTATTATTTGTTTTATTACAACCACATTCATATATTTGATTAGGTCATAAACATTATTTTTGTGTGCTTCTAGGTCTAAAAAAATTATTAACTTCCATTGGAGGGGCATTAATCATACTATTTAAAACAGTAATAAATGTTACAGAAGGGACAGCAACTAATGCCATATACTGTGGTATATAATCTGTGATATTTTTTCAATTGTCTTCTAAATATAAATCTCTGTCTAATTACATCTGTGAGAATAGGCATCATAGAAATATTTCATGGTTATGTCAGACAGCACAAAGGTCTGAGTAACCCCATTTCTTGCAAAATCAATTGATTAGCATCTTAACATACAAAGAAAAGCCAAAGAATCAGTAAAACAGTAATAAACAAAGAGGTTTCGAGGCTTCCACTTTGGGGCATTAAAAACAATATCAACCGGGTCATGACTATGGCAAATCTCAATAGGCAATCCATGTAAATTCCACTGTATGCATTCTCACCACATACCACATTCACTCTTCTTCATACTCACACTAAACACACCAAATGAGTAATATTCTTCGCTATGAGAGTGTTCGGAATATAAATTAAAGATTTCCACCGAATCACTCCATAGAGATCTATTCAATCTCCTATTACCTTTGATTCAAAGAGGCCAGATAATACCTTAATATGCAGGGGTGGCCTATACTTAAAGATAGCCATCCATGTGAATCCTGCCCACACTTGACAAGCCGCAGAAAGCAAAAGGGATATGTAAGAAAATGGAAGGTGGTCTGAGGGGGGGAGAGAGAGAGAGAGAGAGAGAGAGAGAGAGAGAGCACCTCAAACATGGCAGATATACTTGGATCAAGAGCTTCTAGCCAAATCCATCATGATGAAACTCTCAGAAGGCCTACACTTCTTTCAGGTATACAGGCTTTGATGGCTATCATTTTAAAGGTCTAAACATCTTAATCTTAAAATGTGTGTAAAAATGGGAATGGAATGTTTTTTTTATGTTGGGGATGAGATACTGGAGAAGTAAAAAAAAATCGAAGAATCTGGTTGCCTTTGTTAGGAAATAGTCAGAATGTATCAAATGGTTATGGTTAATGCTTAATTTTAGTGTAACATATCCAGATATTGTGTACATGTATTTTTTGGGGGGTAAAATAATAAATGTTTGCTTTCTTAAAAGATGTCCCATGAAAGTCTTTAAACACAAATCTAGTGTCAATCAATCAAAATCAAAGTAATTAGACTAGAAATACAAAATATGCTAGGTAAAAAATGTCCCATCTCTGATTAGATGTTTAATGATTTGTATCATGCCTCTCAGATAAGCATACCGGAACCATAACAAGTTATGTTGCTCTGCACTTTAGGATAATTGTAGGCCAGGATTTTGGCAAGACTCATGCAGCAATAGATATGCATAACAACGTGCAAAATGAATTGAAGGGACATGCAGGAGACTCATTATTGCCCCACACAAATTTAACACCAAAATGTCAGCTATTTACAACACATTTCTATCATTATATAGTGTTTATTTTTGCTTTCAACCATTTTTAAACATCCAGGAAACATCAAGTTGGCTATCAAATGTTATTGCACATGACATAAAAAGAAAAAAACTAAGCTCATAGAGAACTTTAAAATAACACTGGTGAAGTATAAAGGTGTAAAACTGTGAGTGACCCAAAGTTCTGGGAAGCTCAAGAATAAGCTTGTTGGTAGTCAACAATAATGAATGAAACTATTTGGATTTGGGTTTCAATGTAACATTTTTTTTAAATATATTAATTAATGTCATTTCCATGTTTGCCCCCTGATTATGTCCCTATTATGACATTGACCTCTGACCCTTATGGAAAAGCTCATGTGAAAACATAAATATACTAAAATATTAGATGCATGCAATTATATGTAGTGTATATGTGCAATATGTGTGTTTTACAGTGAGAAAGAGAGAGAACATAGTGATTATGTGCCTCCATACAAGCCAGGCAATTGTATTATTTGTGGGGTTATTTTGGGCTATCACATTATCCACACACACATAGTAGCTACTTTGCAATCAGGCTCATATGTACTTACAGTACATGCACTCACAAACACACAGACACAGACACGCACATACACACACACACACACACACACACACACACACACACACTGTGTGGTACT
This sequence comes from Perca flavescens, assembly GCF_004354835.1. Classification (NCBI taxonomy): domain Eukaryota; kingdom Metazoa; phylum Chordata; class Actinopteri; order Perciformes; family Percidae; genus Perca; species Perca flavescens. The sequence goes on from NC_041336.1 coordinate 25,151,970, forward strand.
GTTGAGGCCAAATGCCATTATTCTAATTCAAGATTCAAGCAGTTTTGGGCCAGAAGAGGCAGTGGTTGGATAGCCATACCCTTCAAGCCAGTTACACACAGTCTGTCTCACACACACACACACACACACACACACACACACACACACACACACACACACACATGCATGCATGTAAACCCCCATCTTATCCCATCTCGTCACCTTGCCCCCAAAATATCCTGAAACAAAATGTATTCATTCATTTATTCATTCATCCAATCATTTTGGCCTCTTCACTATTTGAGAGGCGGTAAATAGGACCATTGTGCTGCAACCTGTGTACCTCAACCCCTCAAGCACTCTGGCCAATTTTTGTTCCCATGCTGTCCCCTTAAGAGGAGAGAGCTGAAATGAAAAGCCTTTTCCTTCTTTCTCCCTCTCGCTCTCCATTCCCCCCACACACACACACACACACACACACACACACACACACACACAAACCCTCCCCACCCACCATCCCCCCCGTCATCATCCTCTTCTCTCCAAAAACAACCCATAATGGGGGACTGGAGGCTGTCTATCTATTTTTCTGCCAAAAGAGGAAAGAGAGAAAGAGAGAGAGAGTGAGTGAGAGAGAGAGACCAACAGTGAGCTCATCATCATTGATTAGGCCTGTCACCACCAGGTAGGAGGCAGCAATTAGCCTTGGCCAGGCCTGTTCCACTGAGACACACACACACATGCACACATGCCCACACGTGTTCCCTTACACACACATGCATAATTACGCAGACACACTCATTCAAACACACACCCATACACTTGGGACACCGCCTGAATGAGCGCGGCATCTGTTAGAGAGTGATTTGGCTGCTGAAGTGAAAGAAAGGATGGATGAATGTGTGGCGAGGAGGAAGGAAGCAGTGGAACACTGGCATGGAGGGATGGAGAACGGGAAGGGAAGTCACGGTGAAGGACAGGGGTCGGTAAAGAGGGAGGGAGGAAAAGTTTTTTAAAAGGTAGGTAGACAGAGGAGAGGACAGGTGTGAGACGACGCAGGTGGAGGAGAGGAAGGAGAAAGGAAAGTAAGGATGCATGGATGTGTGAAAATGCTTAATCATGTAGAGATATGAGTTAAAAAAGGAAGAATGAGTAATGAAATCAGTGACGAAAGGAAATGAGAGGAGGAACCAGAAAATGAAAGGGGGGTTAAAAACAAGAGTGCGGCTGCTTGGATTGATAGTTTGTGTAGGGACAAAAGAGAAAAAGGATGGAACAAGGCGAAAGGAACATGAGGGGTGAGGAAGTGGAGAAAGAGGAGAGTGGGGCAGTAGTGCTGGTGAAAGAAGAAAGGAGGGATGGAGGAAGAGGAAGGGAGGGGGACAGATGGAGTGAGGAAAGCATGCATGGAGCAAAAGACAAGAGGAGATGAGGGGTGGGGAGAGAAGGGGAGGGAAGAGCAGGACGCTGAGATGGACGGGGGAGAGGAGATTGGCTCTCTGGTTTTGATAGCATGTGCCAAATCGATTGTGGCTGACTAATCCAGTTAGTTATGGCAGAGGCATGCAGAAGAGGCGCTTATGGGGGTGTTAGGTTATAGTGTAAGGGTGTGTGTGTGTGTGTGTGTGTGTGTGTGTGTGTGTGTGTGTGTGTGTTAGTGTGTTGGTCTGTCTGCACTTGTGTGTGTGGTGTATGTTTCTTGCCCTGTGTGTCTGCATGTGTGTCTGTGTGAAGCATGTCCAAAGCTGACATGAGGGAAAGCTACTGCCATGCTGTGAGACTTCGCTCTTGGAGAAAGAAACAGCACAGCACACACTAGTCAGAATTCACTCATACATGCACAGGATACGTGCGCAAATGTTAAGTATGAAATTGCTTTTCCTAGAAATTAAAGAATGATTATGACAACAGCAAGAAAGACTAACTTTAATATGCTGTCTAGATTCGTTTGGCTTACGTTTGTATTAATTTGATTATTTTAAGTATGTGAGTAAGTTGTGAAGCACACACAGATGAGGACAGATGGAGACTGCTGGCAAATATAAGCAGTTACAAAGGGGGTTTATTCAGCTGAAAGTGGAGCTGTTCATATTTTCAGTTTCTCTACTAGCCATTTCCAGTCTACTTCCAAGAAAAATAGCACAGAATAAAAAGTTCCCTTTGTCATATTCCATGTAAAGACATCGTCAAAAATTATTGCTATGGCCACAGTCATAACAGCAGCAGCACTATAGGGTTCTCAACATGCTCTGGCCCCTTAGCCTGCTCTTTACAATGAGCCACTTATGTAAAGAAGGAACGCTGGCATGTTAAATCACTTTATCTAATGCCTGCATTTACTTCTCCTTAGAGGGCCAAAATTCTCCAAGGCCCGATAAATGCTGCTGCTGACCGTATTTCTGATTAGGGGCTGGGGGCGGAGGAAAGGGTTTGACGCTCATTTTTCACAAACAATTTTTCCATTTTTCTTCACAGGCAGACAGTTGGCATTAGATTAGGGCAGGCCTAACAGAGGCAGGGCCGCTAGCAAATTGTGTGGCTTGAAGGGCAAATGCCCCTCTGAATTTATCAACGTATGGCTCCAGTGAGCTGCGAGGGATGGTGATGACCTTAAGATACCCTCGTAAGGATGCCTTTTACCGTCACTCCATGCTACACGCATAGGCTCTTTACAGGGCCATAGGCCACAAGTCTGAATGAGCACAGTGGGTTTTTTTAAGATTCATTTTTAATAAATCAGTAATTAAATTGGCTACAAATAGCTGTGGTTATCTAATGTGTTTTTTTATGACTGTGCCACTAAACTGTATACACAGCGGTATGCACCATTTTCTATACATATAGAATTACTTTACCATACACACAATATAATATGCACAGGAACATATCGGTTTTTACTATTACTGCACTATGAGGGGTGCTAATTTATGAAACACACCTACAGTATGTGTCATATTAGAAGGTAGGAATAAACAACCTATATCATCATATGGTTCGGAGGACTTCTTTTTTTATATACAATTTTGACAATAATAGCAACAGACATACTATAGTTAGAAAAGTGTCACTGTTTGGCTCAGTAACATTAGCAGTATTATAATACGTAATGAAGGCCTACTTATAATATGAAACAAAGTTTGGATACATAGAGAATGACAGAGACTACACACAACATGCACACTGTCATGTATAAGTGTCTGTGTAAAGCAGAAGTGGGTTTTCCCCAGACTCCATCACTCACCCTCTGCGACAACTCCATACAAAGAACTGTTGTTCCATCAGGATCATAACTGTGTAGAAGTACAGATACAGTGGAAACACATTATTTTAAAGCTGTTCCAAAATATACTGCACAACACTGCTGCCTTGACTGTAAGGACTTATGTATGGTTACATGCAATGCAGTTGAATGAATACATTGTGCCTTAAAAACATCCCGTAAATGTGGCCATGAAAGTGGGCACACACAGACACACACACACACACACAAGCAGGGGACCATTAAAGTAAGCAGGAAAACGTTTCCTGTAATTTTGTGCAGCTTTAGTACAGGTTAAGTTAAATGCATCTGATTTATTTTTTTAACATACTGCAACTGACACACTCTGCTTCATACTCACACAGGAAGGGAAATCTTCAGGATTCTATATCCTATTTACCTCATCATGGTAAAAGTCTCCCAATTATCTGACACCAACAAAATAAGTTCTTTGTTCTGTATAATTATTAGAAATCTAGTAGACATTTTGTGTTGTGTCATTTAGTTTGCTTATTAGCTAGTTGGCACATTTGAAACAAAATTTCACCTGCATGACTACAACAGTCCATACATTAACACTAGAACAACACCATGGCCGCTTATTGCATTGTTAGGGTAATACACAGATTACTATGGACATATTACATGGGTATGATTTAATACTCTTACATAGTCATTTATTCTTACTGTAATTATCATGCAATCTAGATAATCAAAATGCCCATTGGTAGTAGTGAAAGGTCACCCTTACTAATGCCTACTAAATGAAAAATGAGGCGTTTCAATATATTCTAATGTCATAAACAGCAGCAGCCAGCCACCAATATGTGGCGCTGGCCATGTCTCACTTTATCATATGATCGTTACTGTCATTTTTTAACTGTAGAGTAACTGAGTAATATGTTTTCACCGGCAGCGTACATCTGCCAAAAAATATGGAGGTCATCAGGCTGACAGCGGGCATTATTTTCTGAATGTAGTCCATACATTTTTAGAAACAATGCAAAGAGATGGGCAGAAGGCAAGTACGATATCATACGAACCCGTTCAGGAGAAGGTGTTGCAATATAACATTATCCACTGTGATAGCATAGTAGAATGGCTGTGGAAAAAATAGACCATTACTAAGGAAATTGTCTAAGTTTTTTTTTTTTTTTTTCATGTATTTATTTTGTAAGTCCCTGTGTCAACCAGCAATGACTGCACTTTGTCAGTTAGTCATCTTTCACAATAACAAAAACATTATCCCACGACCTGACAATCTAAGCTATGAAATATTTTTCTCATTAATATAAACATATACAGTCTAACATTAGCATTTGTAAATGAGATTACAACTTTTTTTTCCATCAACACCTTTGACTTTTGAGCAGAATGGGTGTGATTGACACAGAGTTTTTATTATATTACATTACATGTCATTTGTTATCCAAAGTGACTTACAACTGCTATATATGTCAGCGGTCACACACTTCTGGAGCAACTAGGGGTTAAGTGTCTTGCTCAGGGACACATTGGTTGATGTATTGCAGTGGGAATTGAACCCATACCCCATGTCATATCCACTGCACCATCACCACACCACACAGTTTTGGTAAAACTGACTTTGGTAAAAGTTACTTTCAAAATGTAATATATTATATGGCGCTGACCCATTGCTAGTACCAGCACGGCTCGGCTCAGCTAGACTCGACTCGACTCCGTTTTCCATTGCAGATTTAGTACCGCCTCGTGCGTGAGGTGAGCGTGGCTGGTCGTCATAGTGACGCCGCAGGAAACTGACCTAACGCGACAAATACACAGAATGTCGAAGGTGTGTTGTTTTTGATTCTCGTCATGTGGCTGTTGCCACAGCCAGAAGAAATTTTGTTTTAAAAGAAGCTGGAGGCAGCAAAAAAAAAACTCACTGCTGGCTAAACTATTTAAAAATGGCGGGTTTGTTCAGGACACCCGCTAGCAATGATGACGCAGTGATTAGAGACGATCCTCTTTGACCAATCAGTAGTCTGCAGGTTTTCACATCACCTTTTGGTATCGCCTCAGCTCGCTTGGAACCTCGATGGAGGTGAAACAAAAAAAAATACCTGTAAGCTAGTACCAGGTAGTACCTGGTACTAGCTAGGTATTTTTTTTGTACAATTTTTCATAATGGAAAAACAAAAAAGGCAAGTAGAGTCGAGGCGAGTCGAGCAGGTATACCATGTAATGGAAACACGCCGAGAGATAACTAGTTACCTTCATTCTAGAGTAATTAGTTATATTACAATATCACTCTCTCTGAATTGTAATGCTTTACACTACGTTTGCGTTACTTTTGAGTTACTTTCACCAAAATAACAGCGGAAGTAGGCTGTGACTTGGCAGGTAGCTTGGGAATTTCACCACAGGATCAACAAAGTCTCATCTTTATCCACTTTAATACATCATAATTTATTCATAATATTTTTTTTTATTAATCTGAATCTGCAAAGTAATTAAAGCTTTAAAATAAATAGTAAATTAAAACGTACAAGAGCCTACTTGACTCTAGAAGTGTAAAGTAGGAGAAAATGAAAATACTTAATTAAAAGTAGCCTACCTTACAATTGTATGAAGTACGGTATAGTTATACTTTCCACCTCTGAGAAAATGTAATGCTAATATTATGTAGCAAGTCTAAACATTAATTCCCAAAATGTTTATATCAGCTGCTGTCCACTCTGAGGTACCGTTACCTGTTGGGACACAGATATTGTCCATACCGTCTCTGGTTCTGGCTCTGACAACAGGAACAGTGATGGGACAGCACCACTTCAACGCAACGTAAAAAACTCCTGAAAATAATGTCCATCTCGCAAATGTATCCGTCTCTGCGGTCATTGCAACCACAAAATCCCAGCAACAGGAAATAACACTCGCAGACTTTTTTCTGTGCCAAAATGTTTTGCAGTGTTGGTGAATTATTAAAAACAAAACACTAAATGTCAGGTTAAAATGCGTTGTAACTCACATTACTGAGATTGTAACGAGTATAATATTACTGAATATTACTGTATTAGTGATGCATTATATTACTGTGTTACAGTAAAAAGGAATACATTACTGTAATTGCGTTACTCCCAACACTGAAAAGTGATATAAGACTTTTAAGCTCTTAATAACACTGCACATATTAAATAGCAGGTGTTCTGATTAACAGTGAATACTGATTAGGTCTCCAATTACAATCTGATATTTTGTAATTTATTCTTAACATCTGATACTTGGTGTCAATCAAAATGAAACAAATGTTACAGACACAAGCCATACTTGTGCCAACAAAAAGAAACCAGACAGAAATTGCCTTGGATTCGCACTGATTTCAGCTATTTTCTTGTAAGTTAAACATTTTTTTTTATTACAAATTAACTATTATTTTAAAGTACAGGCTCAAGTCCCCTTCCACAGCTTAGGTGGCAATTCTCCAGCACCAGCATTTACTGATAAGAAAAAAATCTCCTCCGTGTTTTAATTTTGATGGTAATAATATCCCTAAGAATCAACTTAACCATTCATGTATGCAATTCATAAAGCACACCCTGAAGACTCCTATAAAAGGTGTATTCAGTTTGATCCATGAGATCTTTTGTTGCCTGTGGCAGTTTGTATTATTTTAGCATTTGATGAATGGATATCGGTCACACATTTGAAAGTGCAAAATGAAGTCATGCATGGTGGGACTCTCACTTTACACTATATACAGTAGGACATAGAGTCTAATGGAATTTGCCTCAAACACTTTCTGAGTCTAATCAATGGAATCCATACTTTTAATACTGTTTGCATTATGCCTTTTAAATTGAAATACTGTAGCTTTATTTAAGTCAGAGATATTTTGAAGGTGTGACTATAATACATTGAATCATATGTGTGATTGACAACCTAGATGCATATATGGTAAAGTTTGTATGAATGTGTGAATAAAAAAAACAGGCATATAACCTTAAATACATTTCATGATGTGCAGAGAGAGATTCCATTGTCGAAGAATTGGGGCTCTTATTATTTGTTTTCCATCATGTTAAAAGGCACAGCATCAGCCCTTCAGTCAAACCCCTCAGTTTTGTGATTATAGTAAATAATAGGGTAAAACAATGACTGATTGAGCCTTTAATTTTAATGTTGTTATGATTCAATATTTTAAGCATATATCCATTATTTAATGGTTAATAAGGTAAATATTGGGAGAGAGATGGAGATGATATGCGATGAAGGTCCACAGTTGGATTTAAACTCTGTGGGTTGTGTTTGGGTTAGAGAAGAGGCCATGGCCCTACTCTAACCCTATCCTAAAAGTTAAGTCCAGTCACTGTGCATTTTGACCAATTACATCTACATCTAGTCTGCTTATTTCATCATATGGCCACTAACCAAACTTGAGTTGGAACATAAAGCACATCGACTTCAGGCTCATTCCTCACCACACTGGTCCTGTACAATAACCACAAGACTGCAATTGCTGTCCTATTGATCTGACTCTCTATATCAGTCAGGAAGAGACTCCGAGTTAGTTAAAGTCTGGCAGCAGCTCACCCTCAACCCAGAGGGAATAATACACCTTTTTCTTACAAAGAACCGTACAACAGGTACGTATCCACTGGAAGAGTCTAACTCACTGAGCATTGGCTTTAATTGATTTAGTGCTGAGTATAAACACCTGAAAGGCCTATTTCTTCAGTTCACTATTTACCATGTCTGTTCCGTAGCCATCTGATCCAACACACCAAGCAATAATAAAAGTTTAATCTTAGGTGGTGACATTAAAGTAGAGGAAAGAACCGTATTATGCTTAAAATATGATGATAATGGCAATCATTCCTCAAATAGAAGTGCAACAACAAAACAGGTAGATTTAGTTTTCACTGTTGTCTCGTCAGTAATGTGTAATGTGATTCTTATAGAAGAATTACTATGTAGAATCCAGAGGTGGAGTATTTACAAGGACCCCGCAACACACATTAGCATTGAGGTGACCTTCCCACATTGGACAAACTCCAACACTAAGAGCTCAGCTGGGGCCTTGTGAGTATCCTCGCCACCTGCTCATTACATCTCACTCTGAAAAACTCCAGAAAAAGGAGTGAGTCCAACCTTTATCCAAAAGTCAGAGATGAACATAACTACAGTATATGCAGTTGGTACCACACCAAAAGCCTTAACAGCTGATCATGAGCCATTAGGCCTTCAAAGAGTATGAACATGCAAACAAACCTTTGGTTTTCAGTTTAAAAAGGAAAGAAAGAGAATACAGATGAAAAGAAGAAGATAATAGAAATAGAAAAAGGCACCAAACATAAAATAACACACATTTAAGGAAAGTCATGAAATACCGACAATCTAAAGGTTCTTTTGATTAAGTAATGTACAAGTTAAGAAATAAATTAAGCTGCCAATTGCATTGTAAATCCCAGATCACAGACTGTGTGTGTAATTTGTAATAGTGACACATGTCCAGTCCAATCTTTGATCTTAAATGTATTAAGTTACACCAGAGCTACCTAGATGTAATATAGAAAGCTGTGATATTTTAGAAATCAATGCAATTACTGTAATCAACAAAATCAAGCCATTGCAATGGACCTCTGGGAACTGAGTGAGCCAAACGTATGAGTTCCAACTACATGATTGCCTTTGCTTTTGCTGTTCAAGCTGTTATGGCTGCATTAAATTATGAACTCTCTTTCATAACCTCAGGTATTGCAGAGCTTAGCAAAGCCAGGGTTGATTCAATTCACAACATATAAAAAACCTGGGGCAGGGGCCTGTAATCAATGGATAATTTCCATGTTACATGTCCTGAGGACTTCTGTTGTGTCAAATGCAATCAAAAGTGTCAAAACCTGTAAAACTTCCTCTCAGCTTGTGTGTACAGGATGTGTGGGCGTGTGTGTGTGTGTATACACCTTATCTTGCCACTCAATATCTGTACTATCGCTCAGTGCTCTTTGAACAACAAATGGAAGCAACCACTGTGGTGTAAATCCAATTTTCAATGTTCAATAGGTGTTATTGTATGCCTCATGTCAATCTCTGCACATTCCACTTACATCATTATAATTTATATATTACTTTCAGTTATACTACTCGTAATTAATTTCAAGAAGCAGTGTTTTATCAGTGCTAGATATCCTCATCTACTGTATCTTAAACCACATTATTTTTCCAACATAATTTACTGCTCTAAGGAGTATGTCAAACTCTAGGCTTCTTTGATCACTGTCCACATGTACATATGCTCCTTTCAATTAGCAACATCTAATCTTTTATTGATTTTTTATATTGCGACAGATGTTATTTACAGCACTTGTTTACATCTTCCTAATAGACAGACCTTTGTATCAACATTAATATGTAATTTATATTGAAAGTTTCCTTTAATTTAGCATTAGGTTATGCCAACTATACACATTTAATATGTACAGTAAGTGCATCAATCAGACTAAACAATTTCCCGTAATGTAATGACAGTCCTAATGCTAGACATAGAAAAATATCACTAGTTACAAAGTGTATCTTAACCACTCTACTCTCTTTAGACATGAGAATAAGAGAAATGATTAAATGTATCTCCATTTTTTGTGCTTGCTAATGGCATTACATCTCTTTGTTATGCCTCGCTGGGGCAGACAGCAGTCCCTCAGTAATTAAGTACAAACGCTGGAGAGAGAAAGAGAGCGAGAGAGGCAGAGGAAGAGAAAGAGGCAGGCTCAGCTGGTTCCCTGAACATAAAAACAGGTCTAATTAACAGCGTTGACTTCACACATGAGATTGACTCAAAGGGGAGTGAATTGCAGGCAATTACTCATACAGCAGAATATCATTTATAGACAATTCAGTTGGAAATTTGTGCCGATGTATTCCTTTTAGTGCCAAGCAGATTATCAACAAAGCAAAGTTGAAATCTCATATATTTTAGAAAATGTATCAGGTATAATATTATTGATATCAGTATTAGTGATATTTCTTCTCAACACATCAAATCACCAAATCTTGACATGTTTAAGCTCTCTGAACAGAATAGTTGTCAAATTCTGTTTGATTTAGAGTGGAGATTATGGGAAATGTGTTTAAATCTAAACAAGTTATTTTATGACATGTAGGTGATGAATACTGCATAATCCACATTCATATCACTCCCTCATACAACCAAGTGTACCTACTGTTGTGAGGACCACATCTATTTATCCTAAAATGTAGGCCAATCATCACCCCTTATTCTGGCTTTGTATAGAGTTCCAATTTCACAATAGGGATGTTACCTGGTGTGTGGATAGTGCTTTGTCATCAGGTTTGTCTGACAAGAGACGGAAAAAAAACCTACACCGTCCATCTCCATTCTTTTTTTCTTTTCACAGTGAAGCGTGATAAATGGCGAGTCAGCGTCCCACCAGAGAATAATATAACTCCAGTATTTGCTGTCTGTCCATGCTTCCTGTCTCTATCTCTGCCAGTATTTTCCATTTGTCTTTTCCTATTTTTTATTTGCAGTCCTTGCAGACACTCTCCGCCTAAACACACACACATACACACACACACACACACACACACACACACACACACACACATCTCCCACCCTTTCCAACCCATCTTAACCCTATCTTTCGCTTCTGCCTGGAACACTCTCCTCTCCCTCATACCTCCCCTTTCCCTCCCTCTCTTCATTATCTCCCCTCACCCTCCTCCCCCACAGAGTAGAGAGAGAAGCCAACATTATTCTAGCAGAGGAGCAGGTGAGGGTTAAAAGGCGACCGCGGCCTAGTCTTCCAGGAATTAAAGGGAAAGAGCTCGGGGAAGCAGGGGGATAAAGACGGGGCCTGTTTAAAATTCTGACACCTCTCTGCTATAAAGTAGGATTTCTGAGCCACTTGGGGCACAGGGAGGAGGAAAAGAGACTTAAGCAGATGCAGAGGGTAAATGCAAGGCTTTGTTATTTCTGACAAGCCCACAGAATGGAAATGTCATTAACTGACTGTAAATATTCAAACTCCATCTCTCTCTCGCTTTCACTCTCTGATGGAGGTTTTTACAATGTTGTTTTGTCTTTAGGCATATGCATAGATAATCCACATTGTGTTCAGAAAAGAAATTCTCGGAGACTTACATCAATAATTCAGGCGTATAGGTAGGTAAAAAAAGAAAGGCGTACGTAAGTCTCCCCACGTAGAATTATTAATTTCCATGCATTTTGTAAGTGTGAGCCTTTTTGAATTATAAAACTTTGAAATGGGAACACTGTCTTGCATAGTATAGATGGTGCAGTTTATGAACATTGTAAGTTTGTATCTGTGTAGGCAGCTGTATTACATTATGCTGAAACTGCTTCATAAGAATTTTATTGCATTTCTGAAGCACACTTTAACTTGAAGACTGTAAGGGTTAAACTTTCCACCCCTAAGTTTATAGTGTGGCCTTTGATTGTACATATTTAACAGTGTTTTTGCAGATTCTGTTCAATAACTGCAGCACACACAAGGAGATTTAAACTCTTAGCTACAAGGTTTTGATTATATTTGGGGACTTAACGATCTTAGAAATGTATTTTTGCTTGTCTAGCTTTGCATATTCAGACAAGGCAATGTGATAGAAATACTAAAAGCACCCCAGGATGGAGAAGGATAGCAGGAAATACAGACAATCTCATAGAGAATTAAAGGAGTGAGAGTCCATGACCAAGAGAAGAGACATTAAGAGTAGGTACTGTCAAACCAGGCACAAAAGACAACCCAAGCAGATGACAACATTTTCAGCCAACATCTTCAAGGACAAATGGAATAGTGCTGGCAGCCACAGAGCACCTAAGGGCAGCCAGCAGAATCACTCTCTACCACCAACAACATATATTTGTCATTTAGCCCTTGGCAATTCAGTCCCCTCGAGACATTTGGAATGCCTCATCAAATGATGCCGATGTTCCCTTTCGCTAGTTTTGTATTGTGTGCCCAAAAGCTGCAAGGCACATTCATCTTTGGAATAACCCAATCTCTTTCTTTCTTTCTTCCCTTGTGGGTTTGTTGAGAGGCCTGCTGATGTGGGTTATTTGTCCCCTCATGCTGAACACATGGAGTAAGTGTATTTGGGTTGATGTTGTTGCAGTTTACTACACTATTGCAGCAGATTGGAAGAAATGCTATGTTTCTTGTGTTGCTTGCTAATTTGGTGCTGGCTTGCTGTATAGACATGCTAGCAGCATGGCTTAAGGGATGGAAATGTTGGTCGATCGGTCAGTCCACTGTTTTGGTCTGGACTGAAATATCTTAAAAAGTACATGATGCTTTGGTAAGACATTTTGTGCAGAGATCCATGGTAGCTAGAAGTTGAACTCCTACTGACTGTGGGGATACCCTGACTTTGCCTCTTGCGTCACCAGCAGGTTGACATTCTTGGGTTACGTACAGTAAAGTATCTCAACAACCATTAAGTAGATTACCACAAATACCCATGGTACCCAGAGGAATGGTAATGACTTCAGAGATCCCTGGACTTTTACTAGCGCCATCAGCAGGTCTAGGCAAGGTATCACTTATCCAGTGAAATATCCTAACATCCACAAGATGGATTGGCAAAAATAACTTTTGTTCAGATTTCCAGATAATGTATCATAATGACTTTTCCTCTAAAGCCATCATGAGGTTGTGCAATGTCTGAATAACCACTGGATTGATTGCCTTTAAATTTGGTGCACCAATCCATGTTCCCCTCAGGATAAAGTGTAATAACTTTGGTGATCCCCTGACTTTTCTTTCAGCGCCATCATCAGCTCAAAACCTTAAATTGTCCAAAACTTTGGTTTATGACTAAATACCTGCAAAACTAATGACATTCACCATACACAATCAATATGCAGAGTGCAAATTGGGATATTAAAGATACTTTGCTGCTTTTTGAGGCTGATCCAGGACAATGATTATACCTTATATAAATCAGTCTTTCCAAACCAAGTGAGTGTGTCAATCTTACACAAAAGGGTTAAAATACTTATGTATCTATAACATGCAGACATACAATTGTAATGGAATAGGCATGCTCATTATCTAGCTATTTAAAGTCAGAGATATCCATTCTACACACTGCAGTTCTGTGCAGGCAGCTCGTTATGAAGAATGGAAAGGTACTGAACATCAATAGCATGCATGACTTCTTTTATGAGCCTTGCGCACAGTTAAATTGGTGACATTTGGCCTTTAATGGGCTGGCTGAAAACTCATATCCCTTCTAACTACTGAATAAGGACTTCTAATGAACACCCAACCGGCTAAGAGAGTTAGTGGCCGGTACTCACTGAACTGAGAAACCAGGAAAGGCAATTATCAAGGTTCCCAAACAGCACTGATCGAGGATTGCTGCCCAGAGCAATGTTTGTAACCTTGGTTTTAGAACCCTGGTTTTACTGCAGCAGCCTTGCAGCAGTTTACATTATTAAACAAATGCCAGTACACTTTTTTCAGGGACATTTCCTTTCCTAAATTTGATCCTCCAAAGAAGTAAAAAAGAAGCACACTCACAGAAAGAAATTAAACTTCCAATCTAGGATTATCAGAAGTTGCCATGCAAGCAGTTTTGAGTGCTTGATCACAGCCTAAGCAACCAAACCTCTAGATCAGCTCATTCACGATGATCTGATAGGCCGCACGGCACCAACTCACTGACCCAGCCAGCTGTAAACTCGCTGAGGGGGAACATATGCCACATGTTTTTATACTTCAGCATCACTTTTCATGCCTTCATTTTCTTTAGCACAGCGACTGTGCTATTGATCTACGAGCGAGGTGATTGGATGTTGCGATTAATGACCGCAGATGAAAGAAGTATTCCTCTGAGGTCCGTTCCCTGAAATGCCACTAGATTACCTTCCACCTTCCACCAGAGCTTATCATCAGTGTGAGTGATACAGGGGCTGGAGGACTGAAAAGATGACGGCCCATGAGTCACAAGAGACCTGTGTAAGTGTAGAGGTAAGGTAATTTTTGTAAAGAGCAGAGTCTCCATCTTTCTCTTTCTGTCATTTATTCATTCTCTCATTCTCCCTCTTATACTCTCCCTGTCCTGCATCCTCACTCCCTCTCTTTACTCACCCCTCCTTTTGCTCTAGCTCAAGTCCTCAATTATTTTCAGACTGCCAGGCAAGGCACTGCGGGGGCACAGGGGACCATTTGGACTTAGTACATTAAAGAATTCATGATTTGAAACCACCACAGCCCACCCTGACGACTCTATGATATGACTTTTCAGTGCCTGAAGCTCCTTCCTTCTTTCCTCTTTTTCCACCATACTGGCTTTCATTCCCCCCAACGACTGACATTGATCTATCCTTGAGTCTTTTAGCTCCAGGACTCCCATGCCTTAAACTTCTGACTCCTGACCATTAAAAGAAACAGAGCGGCTGATATTTATGAATCTGTCCGTAATGATTTCCTTGTCTTTTTCTCGTGTCACCATCTGTAAATTGGCCTGTTGGTATGAGGCACATGTAGCGACAGACATGACAGCGGCCTGCTGAAAAAGAGATGAAATGTCTCACTATAACACATGAAATCAATCTATAAAGAAAGTGGGGGCATTGTTAAAGAGCAAAAGGCACAAGGACACAACATCAAGTAGTGTGTGTTGGACTTTTAATGGAGTCTTGTGTATTTGCAAAATAGTCCAAGAAATTGGCTACTGATCATAAATAAGAACGCAGACTACAGTTAAATATCGGCTAAATTAATACTAAATGTTTTCTGCAATTGGCAGTATGCCAAAAAGTCAGCTTTTAAAAATTAAGGATTTTCTCGAATTGTTTGAATAGACCAATATTATATGCTGTCCCAATGGGCTTTACAAGCCCAAACAGCAACATATCCTCAAAACGTAAATATTGATACGATGAATGCCAAGCAATTCATTATATTGACATGCTTCTAGGGTCATTAACAAAACACAAAATAAGCAAAGAGTCATACAGTAAGCTAAAAATTGCTGGTTCCTCCAGGCTACTGATATATATTAATTAGCAAAATAATGGTTCATTACCGCCCCCACAAGTAAAGACACATTTGACAGATTTTACCTGACAGCAGTGTTATCAATAAGCAGTAAGCGCAATATAATATCCCGAGACTCCACATCCTAGCCTCCACCTGTTTGCTCTTTACAGGAGAGGATGACATCACCAGTTTTCTACATCACAACAACAGTTAGTTTCAGATGGAAAATGAAGACACTGCAGATATCCACTGGTACTATTTTCTATTTACAGTGGCCTCATTCATAAATGTCAATCAGCCACATGTGCTAAAGAACTAAAAACTAAACATATGCTTGCTATACACCATAGTGAGCAAAATATAAAATGACTCATGCACCCTGCTGTGTAGTTTCAGCTTTTCAAATAACATTTCCATGTGTTCACGTAATGCTCACTAAGTAACAGAGTTATAAGGTTTCAACCCTGAATTTGTTTTATTTGACAGGGACTATGCAATTTAACATCGTTCCAGTACAGAGTATGAAACAGAGTTAATTTTGAACTTTTGGCCCTAGTTGGGCTTTTACAACTAAACACAAGTGTAACATCACCACCTAAAATCAAACATCAGGTTTGCTGTAATTAGTAACTGTTGTGACATTTCAAAATGTTTGCATGATCAGAGTGCCAACACTATATAAATGCCAGAAGAGTAACAAGCATAGGCTTTTAGACGGTCAGTCATTCATTTTAGTAGAGTCACCTCTACATTTTCATTCAAGCCCTACTGTGCATCCAATCTTCAATCTTTTTTTGTAAAGCATTCTGCTTTTCTAAGATTACAGTATAGGGCACGGTGTTTGCAGTATGATGGGAACATACTGCCATCTCCTGGCCAGATTAGCTGCTGCCATATTTTTGGTAAATTGGCTCGCTGTCTGCGACATCTGGTTGCAGACATATAATGTTGCTCAGTCCCTGGAGACTTAGTCTTTTCTTATGCTCTTCTCCCATCCAACCTGGTGTTTACTTGAGGGTTTTTGTCTGGAAAAGACAAAGCAAGAGAGACACTGTAAGAGAGAGAGAGAGAGAGAGAGAGAGAGAGAGAGAGAGAGAGAGAGAGAGAGAGAGAGAGAGAGAGAGAGAGAGACCTAGTCAAGATACTGAGGCCCTTACATGTGTTTCCAGAACGAAGAGACATCCTTGCACTCCTTGGCTACAACGCTCGACTCCAAACAAGCCCTCCTCACTTTGGGCGGCATGCTACTCTCAGTGTGAGTTTCCTAATGGCCATAATGGAGGACAAGACCATTTATTATTACTGGGGGGTGAGGTATGTATGCGGCTACAATTAAGGAGAAAAACATCCTGGTGCTTGTAAAGGGCAGTAATGTGACTCAGGGAGTGATGGATGCTGGGGGAATGAGTCTTGCAGGCCAGTGGGAGTATCTTATTATCTGAAGCAGGTGGGGAATCCGTCATTGAGGTAAATTAGAGAGAAAGAAGGACTGATAGGGAAAGGAAGAAATGGCGGAGAAAGAGAGGCATCTTGAAATTTGAGAGAAGAGATAGAGACAGGGGCCAAGAGAGGAAGTAAGATATGTTAAGGCATTCAGTTGCATAGTAACAGTAGTCTGACAGGTGGAGCTCCACTTATTTATAAGCATATATCAAAGATAATTGCAAATCAACTTAAAGAATGAGCTCGTCCACGTCCCCTTAATGCAACACTTTCCATTTTGCATTTACTATACTCCACTGGGAATTACATCATTGGTGAAAATACTGAAGATCATTTTGCATTGCCAACAATGACTTCACCTTGTTGCCATGGAAGTTGCCATGCTTATACTGTATATGTGCATGGGACAGTGAGTGAAAGGGTTTGTTTTTTTATAAAGGTTTGTCATTGTATATTTGTATCACTGTGCTGCTAACAGAATTATTAAATTCCTAGTCCTTGTTTCTCTGCATGTGTGCATACAGGTGTGTATGTATAAATGTATACATTTCTGTTGATGTGATCATGTTTGTGTGCGTGCATATGTTTTCTCTGCAGCCATCCAGCAAAATGATTGTATCATTGCAGGATCCACAGTCATCAATGTGTGCCTGGAAACACATGTATGTACACAAACTCTTGTATGCATGTACAGAACATGCTTGTACACCCTTTTTAATAAGTAGCTATCTTTTTCAATCACTGTATCTGGCTGCATCCATAAACACTATTTTACCCTAGGGACTTAGTCAGACAGACAGTATGGGTGGTCAGTATAGCAAGTAAATCTCAATTACCCTGACAGGTGACAGTGAACTGAATAAATTATCATTATGCCTACAGAGTGCAGCCAAATGTATTACTGACTGTATGTGTGTCTATGTATGTTTGTGTTGGTGCCTGTACAAGTGTGTCCCCTTTCGGGATGAACAGCCATATGCATGCATTCATTCTGTGGGGCAGCAAATGCCAATGAGCTGCCTAATAGCACCATTAGGCTCTAACAAATGAAAGCACTAAGTTACTCTAGAATGGAGATTCATATGTTTCAATGCAGTTGGTTTCTTAACCATTACTCCTGGGTCAATCTTATTATTATGTATGACTGTGACATTTTGAACTGCCATTGATTTAAATTGAACATTACTGTCCATTGATCACTGTTACTCAAATTGTACACGAGGTGAAATTGTGGAATGTAATGTGTGCTGATTTCATTATCACAGGTGATTGGTAATGTCCAGCTCCAATACAAAACAACAGCTGCTCAAATCAGGCAATCAGGGAAGGCTAACTCCACACTGACTTAGACTTTCAAATACCAATAGTTTATTAATCTATGATGGACGTAATCTAATTAAACTCAACTCAAAAACGACACACAGCAACAAATAAAGATGGGCACATGGATTCACAAACACAGTGAAAGTTGATACCCTTTGTGGCCAAACGGATGTGAGTAACTGTGCCTTAATGTAGTACAGAAAAGCACATTTCTAATGCATCCACAATGAGGCTTTTTCCAACATGCATTACTGTCATACATTTAACAAGGAATTGGTTGTAGTAGATGATGGAGATGATGATTATCATTTGTAAAATGTCTATTCATTTGTTTAGTTCAATGCAAACCACCCTATCTTTATAAGATATTTATTTGTAATTCACCGAAATACAAGTTGTGTACAGAATAATAATTGCAGTTTTCCATTGTGCAGTATATAACTAACACTTTGGAAAGCAATTGGTATTTTACACATGCATGGAAACTAGGGGACTAAGGAATATCTCATTTAAACCATGCTGATATGCTGTTTAGACACCCTGCAACGTTTTTCCATCTCATCCTTATCTGGATAATCCAAAATTCCAAAAATGGGAATAAAATGTCACGGCCCTCTATCTCATGTACATATACCTGTGACATTTCTTGAGAATGAAGTATAAACTTTGTTTATCCCTGTGTCTGTGCGTGTTATGCATGTGTCTATGCATATGAATTTGTGTCTTTTGGTGTGTAATTGTATGTGGTTATTGCGCATATGTCCTCTGTTGTGCCTTTTTTTTGTTTTTTAGTGTTTTGTGTGTGTCTATGTGTGCAGGTGGACTTTGTAAATGTACTTTACATTGGTAGATGTCCTTGATTTGCAGTGTCAGTCATGTGCGTTGGGAGACAGACCAGTTTAATGCACAAATAGATAATCCCCTGCCTTGCGGTGGATGCAATATGATAAGAAATGTATTGTCATACCAATGTGCTTTCATTGATATCATCTGCCAAAAGCAGGGAGAGAGAGAGAGAGAGAGAGAGAGAGGGAAAAAAAAAAAACGATAGAGAAATGAAGTGGCACAGAGAAAGAGAGAGAAAGTGAAGAAAAATGAGACAAAATGAGCATGGGCGAGAATAAAAGACCATTCAGTTATACAGAAAGAAGGGACGACAAAAGACAATCAGACAGCAGGAGCAAGAGATAGAAAGAGGCAGATGGGGGACATTAAGTCAAAGTTAAGTAACCATCGTCTGCTTCTTTATCTCACCCAGATATGTTAATCCAGTGAGCCTCTGCTGATATGAGTTTAACAGCCTGGCTGGTATGTGTGTGTGTGTGTGTGTGTGTGTGTATGTGAGAGCTTGAGTGGGAAAAAAGACCCAGTTGTCTTTTTTCATCATGCTTCCAGTTACACCAGCACTGCTTAGACAGTACCGGATAACAGAGTTATAATCTCATTGCAATGGAAAAGTAAGTATAAATTACTTCCTAGGCACTCAGCAAAATGCAACTGTGTGTGTTAAGGCAAAAGGGTAAACATTAGTACATTATGGAACATGTGTTTGTATGTGTGTGAAAGTAGGTAAAAGAGAGTAGAAGTGTGTTCAGTTCAGGGAGGAAGGGATAAATGTGTGTGCGCATTTATGGGAATATTTGACAGAGGGATCAGGTGCAAAAGAGTTTGTAAATGTACATATTTAAAGCGAGGGAATTTATGCTTGAGTATATTTCTGTCATCAAGGCCAAGGTTATTTTTTCATGACACATTTTTACCTGGCTAGATATAATGTGAGAACATAGTTTTGTCTCATTTCAAGAGCATGTCCACACCACAATAATTACACCATTTCTTGTTTGTTGAAATGACACGTTTATGAGTAGCAAAACTGAAATGATTGTGCATTTCTGTAAAACAACTCTGACATTCCTCTTGCATTGGCCCAGTTATTACCACCTTAGTCTTGCATTGCCTCCACAGCGCTGCGGAGAAGGGTCTGTCTAGTCCACACAGCATTCCGGGATGGAAGAAAAACGTGCTCTGGTTTATTGGCATTTCTTTAAACCAATCCAAATCGTCTTGGGTGGAGAAAATTGCCGGACGGAGCAACAGTGCCTCTGCAAATTTGCCACGGGAAGGAACTTGTTTTGGTGTAACGTGTATGTTCAAAGGTTGTTTTAGCCGTGCAACAGAAAACTCAGATTGGACAGATAGTCTAGCTAGCTGGCTGGATTTACCTTGCAGAGATTTGAGGAGCACTTAACCATAGTCCTCATAAATCAACCAGAGTTTAGAAGAATACCAACACAAAGAAAGCGGAAGGTAACAGACATCCGACCAAAATGGGGGACATCTGGCGGAATTTCCGCTGGCACCTGAACAATCCTGGAAATGAGACATCGATATAGACTATTACAACCTTAAAGTCCTGAGAGTTGAATTATGATGGGCCTTGTGTCAAATGTTTAACAGTTAAAGTGGTGCAAAAGGAAGATTCCTGGAATGTCCAAAATTTATATGATTCATCTGCTGGGGAACATGATTATAGCACATTTGCCACAGGTCTTGGACTCCCTGTCTCATTATAGTTGAAGGAGATGTCCCAACATTCCTCTCCAGGGTCGGTGCAGTAATCTGTATGATGTCCACTGATTGAACATGGTCCTCAGGGAAGATTTCTTTTCCTGTTTTCTTCCTTTAGCGGTGGTGTCATCATCTTTCTTCCCCTGGGATTTGACAGTTATTTAGAGAACCATAATTAGATTAAATACAATAATTTCTCAATTAAAATAAGTATTCAATAATTAGCTTGCACATTTTATTGCATTTATTCACCCATTTAAGCTTCCTCTCTGTCTCTCTGTCAATCACTGTAGATTACTGGAACATCCCATAAATGTTGCTTAAATGTGAGCAACATAGAGATGCCTGATGAGTCAACCGTATTTTTGAGTGTGCCTTGTAGCTATTCTGAATGTTATGTTTTGTGTCAAATATTAAGCATAATCCTTGGTAAAATTGCCTTAAAGTGTACCATACATATCAGAGCTTAAGTATCTGACAACCCATAGACACTGTAATTTCGTATCACATGGCCATGATTTCATCTTCCATTGTTGTGGCCAATCAATTGGACATGCATCTTGCTATCTCTGAGACTTGACCTAGTAACACATTTAGATCATAATCTAACCAGCACATTTCATGTAAGGACATGTGTAGGCAGAGGCAAGTGCTGCATTCATGTGTGTGCAGTGTGACCGATCACCTGCCACCACATTGGCTCATCTGATTCAAATAAACCTTGTTTCATTTTCAGAGACACATGTTCATTGGACTCCTCCATGCCACGATTAAGTGTGTCCAATCATCTCTCTCCCACAACGACTGGAGGAATATGTACTGTGAAATCCATGAAACATCTGCAAGCACAGACATGCACCCAGACTCATGCATGTTCGCTGACATGCACTGGAGGTTCCAGAACCCTTTACTTGTAAAATGACTTTTTCAGGCCCCGATGGCTAAAGTGAATAAGGCTCCATTAATTCTATATTTCTTCTTTTCTCTACAATTCCCTCCATTTCCTCTCACCTTCTCTGTTTGTTGCCATTCTTCTCTCTCTCTCTCTCTCTCTCTCTCTCTCTCTCTTCTTTCTTGCCCCCTGCCTTCTATCCATCTAACTCTCCTTCTCTCTAATATCTCCCCTGCAGCCATTTTCAGGACTCTACAGGGAGGGAAGCAATCTTAGATTTATTTTACCTCCAATTTCCAATTTGAGAGACTCCTGCTGCTGGAGGCGAATCTTCAGAGGGCCTGATGTGAGTCGTCCTGTTAAATTAAAGTCTGGAAAAAATGGCAAAATATTTCAATGGCTCCCCATGTTTACAGGACAACAAGACCAGAAAACCACCAATGTTCTGTACACAGAGCAGTATGCATCAATTACCCCCATGGTTTCTAAGGCTACGAGTTCCCATATGACATGGGAAGTAACATGACTCAAAGAGGCTAAACCCAGAGACAGAACTAGGCCCTGAGCTAAAAAGTCCTGAAATACCCTGCCTCGAATGGTAACTGAATGGCCCTAATGTGGCATGTTGATCCCTTAAATAGAGATGTTAGGTTAGACTATAAGATTTAGAGTCTGGTCTTTGTATATGCAACTTTATATTCTTGTTGAATGCCTTTTGTGTAACATTATTTGTTGCATAATGTGTCTGGGACATATATCCTCAGTCTCTGCCAAAAAACAGACAGCCGCACTTACAGTGAGTATCATTCACAGTACAATGAAAGCTCTCTTGGTCTCTGTGTTGCTGCTAATCTGACCCCCTGCAAAATAAAACCCCATCTATTCCCCAAATGCCCTTTGATAGTCCATTACTACGGAAAAGAATACAGTCTGCCTTGTAGTCTCCATATGTCCATTCTCAAATCCTCACATAAAAGTGGCACACACATACTATTTATTTTTTGCTCTTGATCTAGTAGAAACACAGCCTGTCTCCCTTTTCCAAAAAACACACACTCTCCCTTCCACACACTGTACTCTTGCATTCACACTCATACAGCACACAGTCCTCTATTCCCATTATAAAGCCCGGAGACAGGTGTTGGATTAGCTTTCTGGAAGAAAAGAGCTCAGCTCCTTTGATAGGAGTTGAGCTGGCCTGGAGAGCAGGGAGGCAGGTGCACCACGAACAGAGAGGAAGGGAGGGAGGCGTGTGTGTGTGTGTGTGTGTGTGTGTGTGTGTGTGTGTGTGTGTGTGTGTGTGTGTGTGTGTGTGTGTGTGTGTGTGTGTGTGTGTGTGTGTGTGTGTGTGTGTGTGTGTGTGTGTGTGTGTCAGAGGATGCAGCCCAGTCATCCCATCTATTGAGAGGAAAAGAGGGGGCTTCTGGCAGAGCTGGCCTCTGTAATTGGAGAGCTTGGCACGGCCAGCAGTGAAGCGTGGTTGGCTGTTGCCACGTGATGACAGTTGCTTGCCAGCCGGCACACACACACACACACACACACACACACACACACACACACACACACACACACACACATTAATGCACACAGACACACACAAATACACACTCAGGCAGACGTTTAAACTTTTGAGTGCCTTCCATTGACTAACATTTGTTCTCAAACCCTTTTTCCTGATTCTCCTCACACCAATTGCTACTGTACATTTATCAAAACCAAAAATGTGATTCTCAAACTCATCTCTAAAATTAAAAACAACCTTTTCATCATAAATCTTTCATCCATTTTTCAATCAGGATATTTCAACTGCACAATATAGTATATACTTACATTACAGACTCACATACTATACAAACACAAGCTGCCAGCCTGTAACCACAGTAACGGAGTGCAAAGGAGGCCCTTTCCAGATGCTTTTGTTCTTAAGGACATCCCTTGGAGACTGCCTTGTATATTACCATGGGACTCTCTCTTTCTCTCTCTTACTCACTTGTAGAGAGAGACAGAGTGGGAGAGAGACATGCACCCCTAATCCTCCAATTTGAGGCTTTTTCATTTAAATGACCAATTACAGAGGCACAGGGAGAAAGAGAGGCCTAAAGAACCAAAGTAGATTGAGGGTTGAGGAGCAGAGTAAACTGAACAGCAGATGGATCTACAGAATACAAAAAGAGCAGTAGATAAGAGAGGTACTGCAGTGTGCTGGACCCAACCTCACTCTACCAACTGTGAGGCAGGTGGCATGTGGCATGTAGCAGGTTCAGTTCAGGTTTAGGGTAACTCAAGGAACTTGCGCTCTTTTACAAAAACTTCAGAGTCATTGTCTTTTATTTCTGAAAACGAGATGTGTGTATGACACTTTTAAACTAGGACTGTTAGCACTGGAGGGGGTCCATTTCCCTACAATACCACCAAAATAGTGACATTTTCTGGCATTCAGTCGTCATGATGACAGGAAAAGAAGCTTGGATGCCAGTGCAGGCCACACAAATCATGAACTCGAAATTATAGGCTTTTTAGAAAACACCGCCTTCTTACAGATTCCAGTGTAGTTACAGATAGACAGATCCTCAGATTCTAACATACCAAACCCCATCCAAATCATCTCTAATCTTAACCTAGACCAGGTTTTTGGACATCAACCTAGCCTGTGGGAAACTGCCCTGTGTACCCATGTGTGTGTGTGTGTGTGTGTGTGTGTGTGAGAGAAAGAGAGAAAGAGAGAAAGAGAGAAAGAGAGAAAGAGAGAAAGAGAGAAAGAGAGAAAGAGAGAAAGAAAGAGAGAGAGAGTCTGTCGGGTGTGATCCAGATGATTAATTGCTGTTAAGTGTGTCTCTCATAAGTGATGGCGTGCCTGGAGAGCAAAGCAGAGACTATTACAGCTCAGACCCATAGATCAACCCCCATAGACCGGTGACTGATGACCACTCAATGTAAATTTTTGAAATGGTGCAATTAAAATATGGGTGTAGCTGAGGATCACTGTATAGTCCCAGAAACTGTGTGTGGTGGGGCCTGTAGGTAAAGAGTTGTCACAAAGCTTAAACAAATCACTTGCCAATATTTACGAATGATGTATGATTGTAATTAATATATACTAGGAAACATTTTCTTTCTAACAAACGTCCTAGAATTGAAAATTAGGGTACTTAACATGGACAAACATAACTTTACTTTACATGGGCTGCATACTCTTTACCATTTTGGATATATCTTATATCTTTCTTCATTTGTTTTCTTAACCTATTTGCTTCCACTTTGACTTAAAGAAAATAAGCATTTATATGAAATTGGATCAAGAAAATGTATAACAAAAAATATGTAAGTTTAATTTGTATTGAAAGCCCAAGTGCGTAATGCTGTTATACTTCCATTATAAGAAAAATATTCTAAAATTACATTTTGCACATATATCTCTACGCCTTTCTTAGTGTGTTTTTGTGACTGATCAGTTTGGAAATCCCCAACTGTGGCTTTACCATTCTAACCTGATTATCTGTATCTCCCCTGAAGCTTCTCCGTTTGTTAATAAATGATTACAGGACCTATGAGCAATGTGTTCTCATAACTAGATTTGTTGAAGGCCAAATAAAACAGATAGCCTTTGGTTGCAGTTTTAATATATGGATATCATTAGTGATGGGGCCAGACGAGTTAGGATTACAATACAATTTGCAGAACAGTTATCTTTTGTTTTTAAAAAGAAAGCGGAGCTCTCATTCGCTTAAGGGACTGAATTATTGACAAATTAGATAACTGGTTCCAGATTTTCTAAGTATCATTGGAAAGAGCTGAATAATTGGGTCATGTCAGTGCTCTTTGGTGTGATGTCTCCATTTTTAACTAATACAGGGCACATGGCAAAGATAAAGATGAATTTAAACCAATTAATTTCACCAAAAGCAACCTATTAGGTCCATTCTTCAAATTATGCAATAGGGGTTTTATTCAGATTTGTACCACCATTCTTTGACACTGCATACATGTTGCCATAATTTAATATCTGTATAGCTGTAACTTTGACAGCTTTGTCCCACAGAAAAAGATCACTTCCATCAGAGCGACACCTTTTTGACCCCTCCAGTCAATAGATTATGAAATACAGCACGGCCCAAGTGGAAAGTCCAAGCTTCTAGCTCTGGTATGGCAAAATGACAGTGGAATCGATAAGATGAAGAATGGACAACAACACCAAGGCTAAGGTTTCTGAGATGGATAGATCAGGTGTCCCTCCCTATCATCTATCATAAAATATAAGGGCGGTGGGGAGGGTGCAAGTCAGCTAAAATCAAATGTACTTGAATAACATTTGAGAAATCACATAACAAGCCATTATTAATTATTGGTTGTGTGGAATAAATCTTAAAATAGTAGCAAAGATTTAGTTTTAGATGCACACTTTGCAGACTTATTCTCATTATAATGTGCACGAAAGGGAATTATGTGAAATAAAAAACAAATTGAGAGAACTATTCAAGCCTTGACATAAAGGACAAAAGCACCAGTTATGGTCTAAGTTGATTTTTAAGTCAAACTCACAGAATGTTTGACGAATAGAGCAATGGAAGTTACCCCAACATAGTTCTGAAGTTATGTATTAACAGCACAATATTATTTAAAAACTGTGCACACAGTAGTAAGCCAGCATGCCTAAATTACACGTGTGACACATACAGGGCAAAACATAGATAGTATTGAATTCTGATGTGGCTAAACTAATTCCATTCACTGTTGATGCAGAACCTAAGGTGCCCAGTAGATGTCAGCCTTGTTAGTAAGAAGTAATTACTGACTCCAGAGCTGGTGTTTACAATGGTACATCAATAGCAAATGATGTGCTGTGTTGATCTGCCTCAATGGTTTATCAGTTACTCTCATTTATAGCAAGATCACTACCATCGTAATAGTGTGCCTATTGGATCCATTATCAGAGAAACACATAATCATAAAAAGATACTATAAGGAGAAGGGGACAAAATGTAAAACTAATCGGCCAATGGTGACAGAAAGAACCCACCCCATGTACTAAATTATATTATATACCATTATGTTCAAAATTAAACTTGACTATGTGCTTGCTAAAGTAATTTGTTTTCTGTGCCAATAATTGTTTTTTACATATATACTTATTGTATGTAAATATCTGGAAAGTACAACACCTGCACAGACCTAGAAAGCCGTACTGTTTAATATTTAAATATTTTTTCATTTTACAATTGCCTAAGGGAATGTAGAAATTAATCAGCACCTACTCAGATTTGAGGCGTTGTTATATATTTTTCTGATGGACAGAGTGAGAAAAATGTGACAGTCTTGTGTGTATTTTGGTCTATGGGTAATCTGGCATGCAGGGGGTGAAGGCATGGGTGATGTTGTGCATGAGAAAATAAAATAAATCACACACACTTAAAGGAGCATGCCCCTACTTATGTCAAAAGCTAGCCTACAGCAACCAATAAAAGAAAACTAATGACTACAAGCTTGGCCTAAACCCATAACCTATTCCAAAGTAGTAATGAAAAACAATTTTTTTGTCACGGATGCATGTGGAACCAAGGTTACGCTTCTTCTAAGTAATGATTTAAATAGACATAAATGTGTGTACTTTATATAACAAAAATATATTCAGTGTGGTGGGAGATGACACTTTGAGACACTGGATTAGAAGA
Organism: Perca flavescens; assembly: GCF_004354835.1. NCBI lineage: Eukaryota > Metazoa > Chordata > Actinopteri > Perciformes > Percidae > Perca > Perca flavescens. The sequence continues at coordinate 25,179,087 of NC_041336.1, forward strand.
AGCCATGCTCTGATGGCCTAGTAAAAGAAGTGCCGACAATAGATCTTGATTTGTGCAATTTCTTAGAATTATTATTTTACCTTTCAGAGCAGGTTACCGCTGACGGTTATGATTATTGTTGCTTTTGTAATCAGCTCTTGTCATTGCACTGTACAGAATAAATGTCTAATGTTGCAATGTAGCTGCAGCATTACTTCTAATGTAGGTCACAATGTCCTGCCAGGCAGCCAGGTAGCAGCTCTACATGGCAGTAAAGTCATATTGTTTCTGTCTAAATGATCTGCCAAGCAGGCAAATATGGCCTACTTTACAGGAATGTTAGCAGATATATTTGTTAAATAGCTACGTTATTACAGTATCATCATCCACCTGAATTAGAGCGGGCAGTGAACTAGTAGTACTTTATGTATGAATAAAGTGTGCATATTCTGCACTGAATTTCACATTACAAGTGTGGCATACCATTAGTATAAATGTCCTATTGTTTCTTTGCTCTTTGACTAATAATCTCTCCCGATCCCCCCACCCATCTCTCTCTTTCTCTCTAATGAGCTGTGGTCTGTTATCAGTCATTACAGGAAGCCTGATTATCCTTATCCTTATTCTGCACACGCTCACAGAGAACTTCCTGAAGGTGACCTTTTCACGTCGCCATAGAAACTGCCTCTCTCTGCTCTGAGAGCTTGTACATAGAGTGAGAGAGAGTGAGAGAGAGAAAGAGAGAGATGACAGAACATTTTCTTCCAAACAACATTTAGTATACTGCGATGTGATAGCATAGCAAGTCATGTTATGATGTGGCAGCACAGATTATTTTGTTAGCCAATAATAAATAGATATGAACTCACCTATTTATTTTGAAAAGGGCATACAAAAGATTTTGAATACTTTACTTTGTCGTATCTGATTTGTCTTACAAACGGGACTGTAAAGGGTCCATTAGTTCCTCTGGCATGAAAGCCATTCTCACAAACACAGTCACTACCGCGTGAGGTGTAATGTGCATACACAATATATGCAATGTGTTTGCAATTGTTAGCTACAGCAAATGAATGATGTGATGTATTCTTGGATGTCAAAAAATACACAGTGCAATCACTCAAAAAACAATATCACACAAAAGCTTTGAAAGATGTTAAAGGCTCTTGGGTCAAACAGGCACATTCTGATTTAACATCAGCACAAAAAGAGAGATGTGTTCATCATCAGTTAAAGAAACAGTCTGTTACCATTTCACCTTAGAAACAGTTTCTAAATCATTTTGATGCCACAGTGACTTGTAATAGGAAGGGTAATAGGGTTATTTCCACTCTGCGCCCCGAATTCCTGTTCTCACATGTAACTTTGGTGAGCGGGTACCATCTGGCAAGAGAAGTGCATAACACTTTACGGCACTAAGTCACACACCACCACTGATTTTGGTGAAACTGGATCATATTTCATGGAGAAAATGTTGCCTGGTTTTCCTCCTGATGTCTTCTGGCTGCTCTGCCTCGACTCTCAGTGATTTATGGAGTTTCACGATGGACAGAAAGCTTTACTTGTTGCAAGAAGAACTGCTGCTGAGTGTAGCTTCCTTCAGCTAGTTAGCTCAGTTAGCCGTGCTGCCAGGACTGGGAGCTCGCAGCACCATTGTCGTGCCAGAACCGGAGCCGGGGATATGAGCAATGGAACTGGGTTCAGCATAGCCTGGTTGACACCAGACCTTTCTCAGTTGTAACTGAGAGTGTAAAGCCCGCCTCAGCGGTTGTGATTGGTGCCTTGATTTTGGGGACATTGGAAATGGGTTTGAATGGGCTCTTCGCCAGACTGACTTGCAGAACAAATCTCAAGTTTGCCGGAAGTTCGTCAGGGTTTACCCAGGCTAGGTTCAGCAGCTCCTACGGACATCACGGCATAGGTGAAGAGAACAAAGAGGGCGTTGACGGAGGAAGCTAAGGAGAGAAAATGAGAGAGTGACCGAGCAAGAGGCCGCCGGACAAGAGTAAATATCTGACTAACTGTTAAGGCTCTCTCAAGCCTAACACGGTTTCTATCTACTGCACACTGCACCCAAAGTTCAACCAGGTTCAACTTTGAGTGCAGCGGCGGCACAAACTCGCTGGTGGTGCGCTGCTGCTGCACCCACGCTTTGCTCAACGTAAGCCATCGCAGACAATGGTTTTCAGAGTGCAGCGGTGCAGTTGCTGCCTTTTATCTGACAAAGGCCCTTTAGTTGTTGACGAAAGCGTCGCGAAATACAAAGTTCCAAGACAGACGCCGAGCTGGCCTTCTTTCTGTTGGACTAGCAAGTAATAGTCGCTGACTTGCGTTGCCTTGTGTTGTTGTATTTGCTTGATGTTTGGCTGCGTAAGAATAGTTGTTGACTAGCTAGTTTTTGATCATGAGTAATGTAATATTTACGATATCGGTGTATAAATGACTTGCACTTTGCAACTGTAGGGGCGCCAAATTCCCAAAAGATAAATTGATTATTGTTTTTGTACTTTTATTTAGTACTATTTTGGATCATGTGGAGGGGCCTTGGCCTATGACAACAGACTTCAGACATAAGATGCACCGTGGATGTGTCCCCAGTCCTTCACATATCATCATCTGTGTGTGGTTCATAGGCAACACAACAAAGCATCACAACATGATGCTACAACATCACTAAATAAAGCTTAATACCGATGTTAAAGTTCATGACTTAAATGATGCCTATTCTCAAAAAAGCTAACTGAAATGCTCATTTGAAGCCCAAAACAACACAACCTCTCCTTTGAGACATAACAGCATACCTTCACCTTAGAAATATCCCCAAGATCATTGTCATGGCGACAGCTGCTCACACCTTCTCATCTCCCTTTGCTGCCTCTAGTTCAGCTAATGCTGTGTGCATATTAACAAAGACATGTTATGCTACACCTGCCCACAACCTGTCATTGTTGCCTTTATTTTAGACTACCTGCCTGGATTAGCCCTCTGAATATTATTTGCCTGAGGTGCTGACTGAAATTCTGCCTTTTAAGCAATAAGGACTGACTTTACCAGACTAAATGTGGATAACAGATCTGTAATCTAGTATTACAAATATGTTCTTTCTCTAAACAGCCATTGGCAACTAATACATGTTGATTGATATTGCGGAGGTGCAAGTAGGCTTCATTCATTTTAGCTGTCAGTCAAAATCCCAGTCCGATTTATGTCACCTAAATTCATTCATTTTAACTGTCAGTCAAAATCCCAGTCCGATTTATGTAACCTAAATTAAATTCCAATTCCTGTGTGGCATTATCCAATTTTAGGCATTATAGAGAAGTGAATTCAGACCTTACTTTAGGCATAGCACTACATACATTTGTTCCAAAATGTGTTTTTGTAAAGAGGGTTTATTTCTGAAATATGGCAGTTCCCATTTTATCACCTATTACAATAAATTACACTAAAAAAACAACAAACACTAAAAGTTTGACTGCGAATGGATAAAATAAGATTGACTGACTCATTCTCATTCTTTATTGAACAGGAATTTCGTACTCGAGTCGTGATGCGATTCATCTCTTTAGGTCATACCTGCCTTAAGAGGAGCACTGAGCTGGTGACTAACACTTCCTTTACTAGTGTACGTCAACGACAGTGCTAAAAATAAACTGTTCTGGAAGGTGACGAGAATGCCTTCCCTCCATCCATCCAGGTCTTCATTTCTGTTTCTGTGACTGGTATGACATCCCATTGAGCCAGGTTTTATGTGCAAATTGCCATCTTTTAACCTAGGCTAAGTCATTATACACAAGTTTATATACACACTACCGGTCAAAGGTTTGGGGTCACTTAGAAATTTCCATTCCACTCCATTACAGACAGGATACCAGCTGAGATCAGTGGCATTGTTTTTTTAATCGGGGCAGCAATTTTCAGATTACATAGCCCATTATCATCAACCATTCATCCAATGGTCCACAAAAGGCACATTCCACAAAACATTGGAGAATCCTTTAAGTGACCCCAAACTTTTGACCGGTAGTCATTCCATTCAACATACAGTATAATATATATGGATTGAATGGAATGAATATTAGAACGACAATTGTTGTAAAATATGATAAAGACCTATACATTCTGTAGGGCTGTATCTGTCCCTTGACTTTCCATTGACATTGCTATGACTAGCTCCCCTGAGCTACAATGACTGTTCCTGCCCTTTGTTCCTATCTATCTATCTATCTATCTATCTATCTATCTATCTATCTATCTATCTATCTATCTTTCTATCTATCAATTCATTGATCCATCCATCTAGGCATATATGTTGAATCTTGATTGAATGAATGAATGGATGGATGAATGAATGTATTTTTTCTCCAGCTAACCCTTCCAACCCTTCTGCCTGGTTATTTATATTCGTCATTGAATCATATATTGTCATGGATGTGACGCCTGCGCAGTAGATGGCGTCGAAATCTGAATCATCGACAGAGAGAGAGAGAGAGAGAGAGAGAGAGAGAGAGAGAGAGAGAGAGAGAGAGAGAGAGAGAGAGAGAGAGAGAGAGGTGACTGTAGAGTGATGGGACCGGGTTGAGGGAAAAGCAGCGAGTGATCACTCTCCGAGCTCGTAATGACAGGTAAATGACGATTTTAATGATTTTCAAGAATATTTTGGATTTATAGAGGCTCAGCTGGGTTGTTGATATGGTAAACAACATATCAGGAAAGCATATTCCTGCATGGACTTGAACGTTGTCATCCCTGCACGCGATATCACCGTGCACATCTGAAAGTAGCGGTCATGTGGGAGAAATGTCGAAAAAAAATGTTCTTTTAAACTTTATGTTGTCACCTTTTACTTAATTCTCAGGTTTCTATATTCCCGTATGAGCGTTTCGGGCGTTGGTATCCAAATCAGATGAAATAAAACTTAAGCCTGTAGTGTACCTGCAGATGCCATATTCAGAGATTACATTTATCAGGTCGTAGTCCAGATGCTTTGATGCAAAGTGCGCATTTCTAAGTTTTATTGAAAAGCTTGCTGTGGGTCTATTTGCGTCTCATTGGGGGTTGGGATGAGCTCTGTTTTCAGACTGGCGTCACATATGACGTCTGTGTGTTTGGAGGGCTGGATGGTAATAATGGCGTTCAGCACCACGGCCAGCTCCCGGTTCAACGGTTGATAGGACATCTTGTAGGCAGGGTTACGACACTGTTTGGGCATTCACATCTTCATTGTAATTATTGTATTAATGTATTTTGATTGTATTTTTCACAACGTAGTTTGATTAAGGTCAAAGTAGGTCGAGATGTATATGTTTTGTGTGTTGTGGATGAGGAAGAATGTCAAAATTTGAAAGGATGCACCTGGATAAGAATTTTAAAAAAAGTCACCTTACTAGAGACACACTCTGTGAGCTGTTAGCTTATCTGAATGTAGTGTTGTTTTTATTTGGCCACAGTTGCTATGTTCCATTACAGTCATCTCATTCAGTCAATTAAATAATCAGTTTTGGCCATTGCCTTGGTTGCATGTGTGTTTCTGTATGCTTGAATGTTGTCCTGGATTGCATAAGGTCAAGGGCACTAATTACATCTATACACTCTAAAGCATATTTTAATTTGTTTTAAAAATGTGTTCTTGCAAATTACAATATGATAATGCAAATGTAGCCTAACAGAGAGACTTCACAGACTCTGGGCAGAGCCAGCTGTTCATGACAGTCATCAGCCAGTACAAATTAAGTAGTAATATGATAACCATGAGGTAACAGGGAACAGTGTATCTCATCTTAATGCAGCATCTCCATAATCACACTCATACTATGTTATCTAACTGAAACCCTGACATCCCCCATATACTATGTGAATTAATGTTTTGCAATGTATAGAAGTGAGACACTCTCCACCTCCTCGACACATTTCTAAACATCTATCATCTGTATGTATATGTACTGTCTTTATTATCTGAACCTCCTTATAGATAATAAAGAGGTTCAGATAACAAAGACAGTCTTTAAAAAAGAATGGCAGCATATTAGCTGTGTCTTGCCATCTTTTAAATTATCTCTCCAAGATGTTTACATTTAACAACTACTCACAAAAACAGATTTGACCTTTGTGCTGATTGACATTTGATTAATCCAATGAACTTGGTCAATCCTTAATCAAGGGTTTTAGGATTGAGGGTGCTTTAAAGATTGTCAAGCCTTTTGGGGCCGATTTGTGATTTTGGTCTATACAAACAACATTTACTTGACTTGAATATAGCATCATGCACGAGATACATGTAAAGGTTTAACTTCAGCTGTCAATGATGAGCAAAAATAAGCCAAACATTGATGATGCCTGTTATGGATTTATTAATAATAATGCATTTTAAAAGTAATGTTTCTTCCACAGTTTAAACACACCTGAGTTGGTAATGGCATTAATGGCAAAACATGCTGGAGGTCAAAGATGCTTTTTTTTGTGCTCATGTCAAATGTTCTTATTATTGCTATAGGCCTACAGCTTGCATCAGTGAATATCACAAATACTGTTTAGGCTACCTAATCTCACCTGCCTACAATTGGGTAGTCTGTATCCACGACGTTCCACTTCTGGGATTGTTCATTGTTCAGGTCCTTTAATTTCCGTTTCCTTCCGCTTTTTTAAAAACCGGTGGATTTATGAGGACTACTGTGTTAACTGCTCCTCAGATCTCTGCAGGGTAAATCCAGACTATTTGTCCAATCTGAGTTTTCTGTTGCACGACTAAAACAACCTTTGAACACGTTACACCAAAACAAGTTCCTTATCGAGGCAATTTTGGAGAGGCGCCGTGGCTCTGTGCGGTGCATAGCGCCGCCCAAGACAATTGTGATTGGTTTAAAGAAATGCCAATAAACAAGAGCACATTTTTCTCCCAATGACGGATTGCTGTGTGGACTGGCCAGACCCTCCTCCACAGTGCTGTGGAGTCAAGCCCAAATTTATTCTATACAGTATTTAAGTCTGCTAGTATATTTAACATTACATACTTATCCTGATGAACCAGAAAGCCCATTATGTCACATTATAGTTCCTCTTTTTTTAGTGTCCTTTTTTGTCCATTTCCCACATGTATCATAAGAGCACGTACTTGTGCATTGTAACCATAACATATTATTAATAATTTATGTTTTTCTGGGATGTCTATGTTCATTGTTTGTATCTTTTTGGCATTTATAAGAAACATTTCCAACACTGGGGTCAATGTTTAAGTCCAATATATGTTCCCCAGTGTATTTCTGTTGTGGTGAAAACGAAACAGCAGTTGAGATTTAGTGCCAGCTGACTCAAACTTTAAAACATCGTTGTGTTTTTCCAGAGGCACTGAGCTCGTAAATGTCTCTGAATCTCATATGGATAGTGAGGGAATTGCAAGTGTGTGTGTAAAATATAATTTCCTAGACCATATATGTTTTCCTGTCTTTTAATGTCATTTTTTAATCAAGATGCAATTGTTTCGTTTTTTATAGCAACAAAAAGAAAAGGGTAATGTGTATAATATACCGTATGATTTAATGTACAGTAAGCGCTAATACAATGACTAGATATAGTCTAACATTTGAATCCTATAAAAACACCACTTTGGGCAAATTATTTTCTACTGCATGTTACTGATCCATAACAAGTTGTATCTTTACAGAACCTACCACATCTAAATTTGATAGCACATATAACAACAATTACTTGTTATTTTGTGAATGGCAATTGTAAGACAAAGAGCATGGTAAACATTATACAGTATGTTCTTTTTATTGCTTCTATGAAACCTTGTAAACTGCAACATACTAAATATACTGCTTTATTTTTGATGCACAGCACAAAAAAGGGGGTTAGATGTTATGATTTTTGCATGAAAGAAAATGTGAAAAGACAAGAAGGTTAATCCTGTGCATGTCACACTCTGTATTCAGCCAACCCTATATTGAATCTAAAAAGGAGGACCGATGTAACATTTTATGGCCTATTTTGTGACAGCAGACAAGGAGAATGCATCATTAATCTCAATGTTCTGAGGCACCCATGCCTTCAGTACAATGTTACATAACTTTCTAGTGCGGTTTGTGAGGGCACATGCTTGTGTGTATAAATGTGTAAATGAACTGCATCTGTGTGTGCATGTTTATGCATGGGTAAAAACTGGAGAGAGCTTGTCCACAAAACATGTGGGTGCTTTCTTAAAAGGTGTGTGTGTGTGTGTGTGTGTACTCAAGCAGGTAGACAGATGTGAAGGATGACTTCTTGCTCAGAGATCTGTGGGTCGGAGTATGTTGAGCAAGCTCAAGCCAACGGGAACTGCCAGCAGTATGGAGTCCGCTCTTACCTACACCAGGTACAACACACACACACACACACACACACACACACACACACACACACACACACACACACACACACACACACACACACAGTATAGGTCATCCTTCTACAATATCAACCATCTTGATATAAAACAATATCTTGTTTTTATTGTCACAGTCTCATAATATCTTGTAATCACTTGACTTTTTCTTTTTTAAACTTGAGGGTTTTAGATCTTGATTTCTCGCGGCTTTCAGTTTCCATGTTTGGAATTTAAAAACACATCTCTATGATCTCTTCTCCAGTTTTATGAGGAGTGCACAGCTTCTATCTGGGAACGTGATGAAGATTTTCAGATTCAGAGATCACCTAGCAGGTGGAGCTCTTTACTCTGGAAGGTGAGGTTAACCTTCCAGCAAGCTCAAACAAAAAACTACATCTCACCTGCTGTTATTTGGATAATTAAACTGTTATTGCAAAAAAGGTCTTCCTTTTCCCCTGCCAGGTCTGTCTCGTGTTCGGCTCCCTGATCTTGTTTGCAGGCCTCATTGTTGTTTTGGTGGGTTATGCCACTCCAACCAGGTACGAGGCATTTGGCGAGGACGATCTCCTTTTTGTTGACAGGTAAAGAAACAATAAAGGATATTAATGGGAGGGAGATGCTGGAGTCTTACATATCGGCTATTCTGTAAATTTAACATTAACAGATGTAAACAGTTGTAATTCCAACACATGATCATAATGAAGAGCACATTGTTATGGTGGAATGTACATAGGGAAACAGAATTGTAATAACTGAGTCTAGTTGGGACATAGCAAATTTGAAAATAGCAGTAAAAAAACAACCTTTAACTAACTCTTTTTCTTGAACAGCCACGCTGTCAGTTTCAACCGCGCACTGGATGTGTGTAAGCTGACTGGTGCTGTGTTGTTCTGTGTGGGAGGCACCTCCATGGCTGTGGGACTCCTGCTGTCTGCCTTTGCCAAAAGCTACTCCAAAGAAGAACTGTACCTGCAGCAGAAGTTTAAGGAGAGGTTGGCAGATCTGCACGCAGTTGGTAAGGTTTCACTCTCAACTGTCTTGTTATGACACATTATGGAATGAAGGTTAAGAATGAATGCCAAAGAGTAAGTGAATGTGTTTTTTTTACTGTAATACTGTACTCAAACTACTGAATAGCCGTCATAGCAGAACTGCTTTTGTCACAGGTACCCCCATAATGAGAGCACCGACCCCCGGAGAGGGAAAGGTGCCAGTCACACTTTCCAAAGTCCAGAACATCCAGCCAGTGACCACAAAGTCGGAGACCTGACAGAAGTCCAGATGAAGGCGTAAAGTGAAGAAGTGTGCGTGACGAGTGTTTTGGTGCGCAGACTGTGTGCAAGTGCGAACACGTGTGTGTCTACGTGTGAATTTCTTTCTTTTGAAAGGTCAGCTTACATGTCCTGCAGTATTGGTTATTCATCTTTATTTGCTGTGTTTGACATTAACACTTTATTTTAAAGTTATATAGCAACCTATCCTCACACCTAAACAACATTATAGGTTGATTTTCCAAAGACTAAACACGTAGTAAACATAGTCCAATGTAACTAGTGTTTAGGCAACAAAAATACGTAGGCTTAGTAAAAAATCAGGGATTGGCTTAAAATACTAAAATGAGGACGTAACATAGCGATATGGAGGTCATTGCGTCATGGATTAAGGTCCATATACTGATAGGTAAAACTTAAATTTCAAAAGAGTTGACCTTTGGTTTCACACGAGACACAAGAAACGAATCCCGGTCTCCTGAGTGCAATTCCTGTGTTTGTTTGACCCTAACAGGAAACGTAATATTCGGCCATTATGAGCTACTTGCACAATCGACCCATGTGGTCGTTTTTTGGCTGAGCAAAGTTTAAGTCTTCATTTTGGACATCAGTTGTATTAAATTTATAGTGATCCGATAAAGCACATGCAGGTCTTGAGCCCTACCCAGAAAACAAAACACAGAAACAAATCAATAGAACACAGCTGCTGAACAACAACATCGTAGCTTCCACCGAGTATTTTATCTGTCGAGAGGATTCACATTTTGTAAAAAAGGATAGTGTTAATGCTGGAGGGTGCAGAGCAGCAGATGCAGTGTTGTTTGAAGTTATTGGTGATTGGCCCCCGTTGTCAGAAAATGATCAAAAGAAGCACTGAACAAAACAACCATTATCTCTGTCTAGTGTCTAAAAGGCATCTTAGGATGAGAGTTTCTATGTGCGTACTTTGTGTGTACATGTATGTGTAGTGCAACTTCATCACAACACTCAGTCAGAGCTGTCAGTCACAAACGCACAATATACGTACATGTGAATACTTCTTTTAAGTTCACATGCATCAACAAGCCAAGAGCAGGCTTAACAAATGATCTGCTAGAAGTTCACACATCACCAGAACAGATTTGAGAAAAACACAGAATAGAGCAGACCTTCAGGGTAGATTTAACACTGACATTATCTTCTGTCTTATTAGGCCTCTGACATTGTCTCCCTCAGTGAATCTCCAGCAGGATTATAGACCAGACCAGACCAGATAGACTGATGAAAGGTACATTAAACCTGACGGAAAATGCAGGAACAACATACTCTGTCAAGTAAAAAAATCATAATCAAATAGATTACTTTCAAGATAATACAAATAATGCATTTTTAATGCCTTCTATCGCTAAAAAATATATTTTATCTTTTTTCATTAAGCATGCTCTTCCTTTCTTTGTCTCTTTATCTTCCTTTGACAAACACAAGCATGTAGACACACACCTATCTGACCAAGCATGTACATTTTTTGCAGTTGGTGAGTTAGAGATGTGCACGTGCTGCTTGTTGAAATGAAGACCAACAATGTGACAGCTTATATAACATAACAGGGGGATAAGGAGAGTGCATTCAGATCTCCAGTGAGATCACACATCAGCTGTGTTTGACAGCGCTCATTGTTTAATCTGTCTGGATCCACTGATGCTTTCAACAATAACTGCCTTCCTGTGCTCAAAAACAAAACTTGAAACTACATTGAGCTGAACAGCATTCAGTACTTATGTATCACTAAAGCTTTTTTTTTAAAACTGGTTGCATATTCACTTGCGTACCATATGAGAAACAGAAGAAGGTTTTTATTTTATTTATTGTATTCAATCTTGGCACTCACAGGTGCTTTATCTTTAACTTACAAGCACAATAAGCTAGTAATGGTCATGTTTTGCTGCTTTTTAAAAACTTAGTGTATTTTGAATATATTTTTTTTATATATTGTGACCATGCCACTTTAAATTGTAAGTTGTATGTTGTTGCTTCTTGTGTTTGTTTTGTATCCTTTCCCAACACCTTTTAACCTGACTCCGCCAGATGGATTGCTTCGCATTCTTTTTCCCAACTTTTGGGAAGGGGCGGAAATACTGGTTAGCTGATTGGATGAACGGGCCAAATCAACCAATCAGATCCATGAAGCGTATGAAAATACAACCACAAGCCCGCCCCTGCTGCTGCAAGCAAAGCATAGCTTGTTAGCTCAGCATGCAAGCAACATATCGGTAAAGGATATTTGCCATTTGTGTAATGAGAATTTAGGAATAAAACCATTTCAGGTTCCCGGACCATATTCCAAAAGAGGGATCCAAAAGAAAAAAAGCATTAGCGAGCGGCTAACAGAATTAGGGCTACCGCTGTCTGAAAATACTGGTTAGCTGATTGGATAAACCATCTGTCTATCACCACCTAACCCACCTCAAAACCAACGCTGATTGGCCCGGTCGTTTAGCGAACGGCTCAAAATTTTCTCTATCTCAAGATGCCAGACTGATCTGCTAGTGGAAAACTGAAGCTCGCGAGATCATGACGGTCTCACGAGGCTAAACACCTTTATACCTAAACCACAGAAAGGGTTGATTGTCACTGATTCTCAAAACAACATTTATAAGCGTTCTATTTAGCGCTATGATATGCCCCCCCGGTGGCTGTCTTCAACACCTGACATAAACATGTGATCGCGGTGGCACTTTTTGTCATGGGACCATTCTATTTAACGTAATGTCCAAAGTTTTAAACACGTAGTTAAAATGGATTAAGTTAAGTTTAGCTTTAAGTTTAAGTTTAGTTTTTAAACAAACACAGGAGTTCTACCCAGGAGACCAGAGCTTGTGTGTCAATGAAATTAAAAATACACAGCAATTTTCTTTAACTTTACAGAACAAACTGAATTACATCACGCTCTGAGTCAGGTGGGTAACCCGAAGTGAAGTAACGCAAACCACAATCTTTTTCTGAACTTAAGTAGTTAAGTAGTGTTTGTGTCTAAACATTACCAAACTGTGATGGGTTTAAAACCGCGACCATTACATTCTGTAAAATGCTCCTGTAGGTCGTATTTCCTGCCACCGCCAGGGGCGTTAATTTATGAAACGCTCCTATAGGTCATTTTAGAGGGTAGGAATAAACAACCTATAGTGTTGTATGTTTCAGAGGACTTGTTGGGGTCCTTATGAGCTGCTTGAACAGTCGACCTATACAGTGGGTGAGGATGGTATGTTTATTGCACACAGATACAGCATATATTGTAAAAATGCAGCATTCTTTTTTTACTGTACTTGCTTAGAACAATGTTTTGTGGTAGTCACAGTCCAAGTGCCATCAAGCTACATGCCTCCTATTGTGCACCAATGCTGCAGGTCTTTCCAAACATTGTATCCCCTTCAAATCTATGAAGCAACAATGCCAAATACATAAAACAATACAGGTTATTTATAAATACATGTTATATAAGCTATAAAAGCTATTGCTATGCTAGCCACCTATGTTCATGTAAGTTGACCTTTTAACATTTTAACATCCTACTTTTAACATCCTACAACTAACGATGTAATTTCAACACATAGCTATGTTGAAATTACATCAAAGAATAGAGTGGAAGTTGTAGGAATATGTAGGAATATGAATATGTATATAAGACCAAGGTCTTAGATACAACACAAACATGTATAACTATAAAGAACAATATACTAATAATGAAGAAATGTTCAAGGAATTTACGCAACCACTGTTAAGCTGCAAACATACAGTACAAGAAGAAAAACCCAGCTGTTAAACAATCTGTTATGAACAAACCAGTGTGGTTGGAGTGTTAAGAGATCAATACATGTGCTGATTTGTAGTTTCATGCTATGAATTGTGAGATTATTTGTATCCTTACATTGACCAAAGTTGAGTTCTGCATTACAATCCCAAATGGATATTTTTCTGCTCATAATCTGACCATGTCCCAGGTTAAGTGGCTCCTGATGTAACAGTGGATTCGATAACATTTTATAATAACATCATTATCAAATGGTAAATTGATAGTTAATTAGTTAATAGTTATATACAATGTAATGATTTTTAAAGTTTACGAGTAATGTTATAATGTATCTTATTTTATCATTAGTCTAGGGTATATATAGTATATCAAATAATTAGTTAATACATTTAATTGTCAATGGTCAATAATTGTTTTGTGAACCATCTATTAACATTATTTGGATGGCTATTATAAAGTTGCAACTGCAATGCTTATAATTAGATTAATTTCAAATTGATTAATGATCAATAAGTGGGTAATAAAGCACCAAGTAACATTAATTTGGACCAATTTAATCTTTTTAGTGATCAAAGAAATAGATGATTATTTGATATATTGGTGCACCGAATAGTGATAGCTATCTAAATAATGCAACGTAACTATTAAGCATTAACAAGGTATTATAATCATCAGTTGCAACTTTATTATAGCCATCCAAATAATGTTTATAAACAAATTACAAATGATTTCTTAAAGATTTACAAATCATTTGGGTAATCATTAACAAATATAATATATAAAATGTTATATGTGCAACAATAAACTGTTAAAATAACAATTTTAGCATCACTCATAATTAGTAAACAATAGTAGTCATAATTTTGTAATAAATATTGACTTAAGTTAAATTAACTATCAATTTGTCATGTATTAATGATGGCTATTATAAAGGGTTACTGTGGATTCTCCTAGTAAATAAAAAAAATTTATACTGTATTCATTGGAGGTTTTATTGGATAAAGAACAAATATGTCAATATACAACTTTTATATTTTTCAAAGAACACAATAAAATTGAAATATCCACAGCTCAAAATGTGTGAAGATTGTATTTATCCTTTTAATTGAAACATACTCACTAAACTATACATAGCAAATGGACAGAAAAAAAGTTCACTTCATCACCACTTAAAGGACAATTCCGGCGCAAAACGAACCTAGGGGTTATAACTAGTCGAAAAACGAGCACCGTGCAAAATAAAAAAAAAAAACAAGCGCCGTGCAAATAAGTCTGACATTCATATACTGTCTATGGAGATTCCACGTTGCACGGCGTTCGACTAGTCATGACTGGTTTTGGCCTTATCTTTCCCAAGATGGTTCCCGCAAGTAAACCGCAAGTAAACGAATGAATGCTACTGTCTTTATAATCTATATTTTTAATAAACTATCTGTACACTTACAATGTTGTCAATACTTTGGTTCACATTTAGGGACCCTCATTATGCTAACATTATGGTGTGGTGATATTTCGAGCCTTTTAAGTGGTATTAAATAACGATTTAATTTGAGTGTCCCTATGCCCCAAATACTAGCATTGTAAGCTAACCAGTGGTCTGCGGTAGCCTCGTCAAAGCTCCAAACTCATTCGATTAGCATGAAAACACGTCAGTTAATAAAACCTAGGTTTCGTTTTGATTATGTCTGTTTTATTCTTGTACTTATTCTTGTACTGCTTTTTCAACCTTGTAATTGTAAAAATCACTGCCTTGCTGTTTTGAATTGTGCCAAACAACTGGCACTTTTGTCATCTAAATCTTACCTGAAATACAGTGTCAGTTCAATATACTTAACATGTTGAGTCGGTTTTTGTTCTTAAAGATAAAGTATGTCCCCTTCGCGTCACGGAGGAAAAAAAGAAAAAGAATGAGTAATTATTGGATTTGGTTTTCATTAATAAACGACTCCAAACTGTCATTGGTGTTCCACTAAGCCTTCATTACACCGCGTAGAAGCTCTTACTGTAATCAATCAGGAAATTCATTTTGGTAGGGGAAGCGCAGAAGGGTGTCAGTGCTGTCCACAGGCTTATTAACACGCCCACATGCACACACAGAATTGATGGTAACTCCAGAAATAGCACCTTGAGGATCATCACCTCAGTCAGGCGGTATGACACAGACACACACACACACACACACACACACACACACACACACACACACACACACACACACACACACACACACACACAGCCTCCTCTGCCACTGTCTGTGTCTCTTGCTCTTTCCTTTCTCCTTCTACCTCACCCTCCTCTCTCACCATGTTGTCCCTCTCCCGTGGGATGGTGACTCACAGACACATTGGCAGCATGAATCCCAATTTGAACAGCTGCAGGGATGAGAGGGTGGTGAGGTCATCATAGTCACTGATTTAGATCACAGTTTACACACTACAGTTTTCTGCCCGTGGGAGGCACTTTATAGTGGCTTTATGCAACCTTGTTTCATGGGAAAACAAAGATAACTGAACAAAATAAAAAGGTTAGCTACATCACATCTCCCACCTGTCGTTTTACTTAAAGCTTTCCAAGCTTTGCATCTTTGTTCCTAAAATTAGAATATATGCCTAAATAAGATATGGTTAATACACATTATTATTATATTAATTGGTTGATTAATACCAGTGTTAGTAGTAGTCAAAACCACCCAAACAGAGAACAAGTCATCACCAAGACCAGAGTGTATCGAGTAAGTCAAGACCAAGACTTTAAGGGGCTGTGATCAGATTCCGAGACAAGACCTTCAAAAAGTCCAAGACCAAGACAGGTCTCGAGTACTACAACACTGTTCAGTAGTGCCAAATTGTAATGTGCTACTAGAAGCACTCATGTTTTTGTGCACACATTATTCTCATACAGCGGTGTCGGAGAGGGGGTGGAAATAGGACTGAGTAACCAGGGCCCTCATGTGAGGAGGGCCCAAAAAGATGCTAGAATGAATAGCTGTGGATGCGGGGAGGGGCCCATAGAGAATGTCTTTCTACGGGGCCCAGAATTTTGTGCTCTGCACCTATTCTGATGCAAACAATTAAAAAAATTAAAGTATGTACACTAATCACAGGCTACTAATATAACTGTGAATGTTAAACTATTTTCTTGGATACTTTTGTTTTAAACTTACCCAAAGCTAAAACGCCAGCCACCCTCCTGAGAAAACCCATTTTGGACGCTTGTACCCTGGATCTCGTTCTTTCGGTCATGACCCAGCCTTCATGACCGATAGGTGAGGGCAGGAACGAAAACTGACTGGTAGATCGAGAGCTTTGCCTTCTGGCTCAGCTCTCTTTTCATCATAACGTTGTGATAAATTGAATGTAATACTGCCCCCGCTGTGCCGATTCTCCGACCAATCTCCCGCTCCATTGTCCCCTCACAAAAACCCAAGGTATTTGAACTCCTTCACTTGGGGTAAGGACTCATGTCCTACTTGCTAAAGGTCACAGGCAGATGATGCCATCAGAACCACATCATCTGCAAAAAAGCAGCAATGAGATCCCCAGCCCACCGAACTGCAGCCCCTCCCCACCCAGACTACGCTTTAATATCCTGTCCATAAATATTACAAACAGGATTGGTGACAAAGCGCAGCCCTGGTGGAGGCCAAACCTTACCTGAAACAAGTCTGACTTACTGACGAGAACCCGGACACAGCTCTCGCTTTAGTCATACAGAGATTGAATGGCCCTGAGAAGGGACCCTGTCACCCCATACTCCCACAGCACCTCCCACAGTATCTCCCGGGGGACCTGGTCATAAGCCTTCTCCAGATCCACAAAACACGAGAGAGAAGATCTGGTCCGTTGTTCCATGACCAGGACGGAATCCGCATTGTTCCTCTTCAACGCGAGGTTCGACTATTGGCTGAACCCTCCTTTCCAGCACCTTGGAGTAGACTTTACCAGGGAGGCTGAGAAGTATGATACCCTGTAATTGGCACACACCCTCTGGTCCCCCTTTTTGAACAGGGGAACCACCACCCCGTTCTGCCACTCCTTTGGCCCAGACTTCCAAACAATGTTGGAGAGGCGTGTCAACCAAGACAGCCCCTCCACACCCAGAGCTTTCAGCATTTCTGGACGGATCTCATCAATCCCTGGGGCTTTGCCACTGTGGAGTTGTTTGACTACCTCAGCGACCTCCACCAGGGAAATCGATGACAATCCCCCGTTATCCTCCAGCTCTGCCTTTAACATCCTCAAAGTGCTCCTTCCACCGCCCTATTACCTCCTCAGTTGAGGTCAACAGCGTCCCATCCTTACTGTACACAGCTTTGATGGTTCCCCGCTTCCCCTTCCTTAGGTTGCGAACGGTTTTCCAGAAGCACCTTGGTGCTGACTGAAAGTCCTTCTCCATGTCTTCTCCGAACTTCTCCCACACCCGCTGCTTTGCCTCTTTCACGGCAACCCAGCAACTGCCTCCGGAGTCCTCTGGGATAACATATCCCGGAAAAACTCCTTCAGTTGGACGGCTTCCCTGACCACTGGTGTCCACCACGGTGTTCGTGGGTTATCGCCCCTTGAGGTGCCTAAGACCCTAAGACCACAGCTCCTCGCCGCAGCTTCAGCAATGGAAACTTTGAACATTGTCCACCCGCTTAATGCCCCCAGCCTCCACAGGGACGCACAAAAAGCCCCGCCGGAGGTGTGAGTTGAAAGTCTTTCGGACAGGGGCCTCCTCCAGACGTTCCCAATTTACCTGCATTACCCATTTGGGCTTACCAGGTCTGTCCAGAGTCTTCCCCCACCCCCTGACCCAACTCACCACCAGATGGTGATCGGTTGACAGCTCCGCCCCTCTCTTCACCCGAGTGTCCAAAACATACGGCCTCAGATCAGATATAACGATTATAAAATCAATCATTGACCTTTGGCCTAGGGTGCTCTGGTACCAAGTACACTTATGAGCATCCCTATGTTCAAACATGGTGTTCTTTATAGACAATCCATGACTAGCACAGAAGTCCAACAACAAACAACCACTCAGGTTTAGATCAGGGATGCCGTTCCTCCCAATCACGCCTCTCCATGTGTCTCCATCATTGCCCACGTGCACGTTGAAGTTCCCCACTGGAGCCCCATGCAGGACTTCATTCAAGGTCTCCAAGAAGGCCGAATATTCTGAGCTTTTGTTTGGTGCATAGGCACAAACAACAGTCAGAGTTTACCCCCCCCCCCACAACCCGCAGGCTTAGTCCACAGGGGTAAACTCCAACGTAGCGGCGCTCAGCCGGGGACTTGTGAGTATTGTATATTGTTCAATTTGACAAACAAGTCTGTAAATCGATACTGACGATATTCACTGCCACAAACAAATTAGCATTATCACACTTGGTGTTATTATTTTTATTATTTTTGGACAAATTTGATTACAGTAATTTTATTTAAAGTATTTTTTAAAAGGTGCCTCACTGTAATGTTTCTCTTTTATTGTTATGGTAGAAGATAGATGTAAATAAACAAATATGCATGAGACATAATGAAGGATTATGATGTGGAACATTCAGACACATACTGTATGCTTACAACATTACACACAGCTTATTGTATCAACTTAAAAAAAAAGTTCACTTCTATCACTTGCTTTGGAAAATAGACAAAAATAACAAACATACAAAAACATCTTTAAAAACAAGCAACTAGTATAATCACACCTGTTAAAAATAAACATGTTTAAACATTTAAAGTCTGTTACTAGTAATTTTAATCACTCACTACAGTGCTCACAGACAATGTATACTGAAACGATAAAGCAGCCCAAGAGGTAATAGTATGACTTAATGAAAAATAAGAATATGTAGGTAACTTTTATTTGTCTGTTTCAGACATGATAGTTGAATAGTTGAATGAATAATGTTTCGATAAATAGCTTTTGAATACATACCTGAAATTCTGATGGTGTTTTTGTACCTGACATCATGTAGCAGCCATTCAAAGCTTCTACTACTTGCTCGTTTACTTCTCAGTGCATATTCTACATGGCCGTAAAACAACCCTTGCTTTCACTTTCTGTGAATTTGCTCTGCCACCTTCATTACATTTAGATTGTAGAAGTATTGCTTACTATTTCCAACACTGCCCATCCCACAATTTTCTCTTACATTCCTGGATTGTCTTTGTCACCATCCACCCCTTCCTCTCCATTTGCTGCGGCATCCTTGGCTGAATTCTTGTCCATGTCTAGCTCTGCTCCATTTTCCACCTCATCATCGCCTCCACTGACCTCTCCGTTCACCTCTCTCTCATCTTCTCCTGAGTCCTTGGTAGCTCTCTCTTCTGTTTCTCTCACATCTTCTCCCTGGCTACGGCCGCTACTGCTACTTCTGCCGTTATCGTTCTCTTTTGTCTCGTTACCTGACGGAGTCTTCCCTGGGTCACTGCTGTTTTCTGTCTTTTTCTGTTCCTCCCCCATGTCTACATTGTTAACTTGTTCCTCACTGCTTCTCTCACCATTTTCACTGTCTTCATCTTGCTTCTCTTCTTCTGTATTTTTGTCTTGCTCATCTTTTTCACACTCAGAAGATGAATGGCTTCCATTCTCTTTACTCTCCTGGGTCTTATCAATGTTGCTACTACTGGACTCACTCTTAACATCCTCCTTACTTTCATCTGTGACCTCCTTCTTCACTTTTTCTTTTATTTCACTCTCCTTCTCTTCAGATCCTGCTGTTGCTTCTCCCTCTTTTTCATCATTTTCCTCGGCATTCTCCTCCATCTCTTCCCCTCCCTGTTTTTTGCCACTTGTATACTGGTTTTCATTCTTTTCTTCTTTGCTTGTGGAAGTGTCTGCTTCTGTGGTGTTTTCAGAAGCAACAGCCTCCTCCTTCTCTCCTGCCTTTTCACCATTTTCATCTTCAGCTTTTGCATCACCATCTGCAGGTTTCTGTAATGCAATAATTCCACAGAAACAATTTATAGCTCTAAATAATAACAATAATTCTCCCCATTTTCCTGAAAGAGAGTGACAGCGCTATTGAGTGTTGAGCACTTACAAATCCAAATGGAGCCAAAGCAAAACACTTTTGATGGCATGTCAATCAATATGCAACAAGTAATGGAGTAACACATTAGCTGGCACATGTGAATCAATCCAATTCATAACATTACATATGGGTGACATTTATAAGAATTCTGTATATCTTAAAGCAGGGTTAAAATAGTTGAAATAGAAATTGTGGGTCATGAATATGAAAATACAGTATATACTGTACATCTTCAAAACTAAAGCAAACTCAGTTAATATTGAATACATCATTCTCCTCATATTATGGGACAGGATGACATTGGACAAAGCACTGAACCCACGTAATTATGTTAGGAAAAGTACCTGCTGTGTGGCCCAATGAGAGGTCACATCAAACACAATGTATGTCTCTTTAAAAAGATGTAATTTCTTGCTCCCGTAATGGTCTATTACACGTGTCAAACTCAAGGCCTGCGGGACAAATCTGGCCCCTTGCAGATTTAGATCCGGCCCGTATATAAATTTGGGTTCACAATAAGTTTTGGCCCGCCTAGTTGTGCGCCAAACTGCAATTATATGACATTCAAAGCAGAGTCAGATTTGCTGACACTGAGACTCAGAGATTCCCCCAGAAGCAGAGAGAGAGTTTTCGTATTCAGGGTGTAAAACAGGTTGTTAAAAAAAAAAGTATCATTGTTTTGCTTGATTTGCTCTATGACGACTAAGGACCTCTTTTGATGACTTTTGTAGGGCTTCATGTCAACAAAAAATGCGACAAAAACAAATTTAAAAAAAGGTGACAAAACAAAAGCACATAAATAATAAACTCTACATGTCTGGCCCTTGGTGTGGTTCTTTTTTTTCAGTGTGGCCCTTAGTGAAAATGAGTTTGACACTGCTGGTCTATTATGTACAGTGCTGTACTGTATGTTCATACCTCATCGGCTGGCTGGTCTGGGGGGGTCTTGTCCTCAGTATCTCTATCATCATCTTTTGATTCCAGGTCATCTGGTAATAGAGAGAACATGCAGTTATATTAACTGAGCACACATATTGCAAATAACATCAGAGAAATGTGGGCTGATTTCACAGAAAAGTGTGCCTGTGATTTTGAAGCATGTTTCAGCGTGATATTATGACATATGCATTCCGTGATCAAAATGTGTGATATTGTGTCCTGAATGGGCTTGTTAGGCGCAATATAAGATGAAACTTAGTTATGGTTGTCATCCAGGTGTAAATACATCTACATATATTGGATTTTACACAGGCATAAACAAACGTTTCTTGGCCAAATCAGACAAAATAGAGACAGAGAGGTTATGCAATGGTATGAATTGCATCAAAGACATGAATAATATTTTGATTCAACATTCTGTTTTGTAGAAGCTCAACATGACTTAATGTAGCCGAATACAAAGTAACTCTGCACATTACAGCATTGCGTATGACTTTAACGTAAAACAATCCCAAATAGGCTTAATTCAGATTAATTTAATGCCACCCTCGTTATGTTACATTCTCATACCATTTATTTTGTCTGATCCTCTACTGTAATTTTACAGGCTTAATATAAGGAATATTGCTAACTACTTTTCAAGACCCTAAACCCAGTCAGAGCACATTACATCATTTCAGAAACCCATAAAACCTCTCCTATAAACAAGGGAGCTCTTATTCATCCTCCAGTAAGTGACTTGTTGAAATTATACATTGTGTATACCGCAGCTGTGTTTTCAGTCTTTAACAAAACACAGTTCAAGAGTGACATCTGGTGGTAAAGAAGAAAAACACCCAAGCCTATTTCAGGCAAGTAAACAACTTCCCCAGACAATGGAAGTGTGGCAGAGAGAGCCAGAAAACATGGTGATAAGGTGAGAAGATCCTTGTTAGTATTATCACCAACGCAGTAATCACCCTAATAATCCCTAAAGGTATAAAGGTAGATGTTGTTCTACTTTTACCACTGGCCAGCACACAAACGTTAAAGAGATTTATTCAGGTCCCCATCACCAGTGCCTTTTATCCCAGACACTGGCTTTCAACGTTAGGCACTCAAAATTGACTCAAAGGGAGAAATGGGCCCACCTTTTCTTTTTAATTTGAAGAATTAACTAGTTTAATCTGGAGAAGCTTTTTCAATTTCCTTTATTTTTTTCATCAAAGCCACAGCCAATAGTATTCTACCCAAGAACAAAACAAAATAAATCTGATGTAATAATAGTCAAGATTATAAGAACATATATTGCCCAGTTCCCCAGAGGAACCACCCGTCATAATTTACTGTCTAAACTGCATAGTGAGTCTGTGTTTTTCTGTGTAGGAAGACATCACACCACAACTTGATACCAGCTACACACCCATTTCTATTGAAGCAATCAGCTCAGCAAGGCAGATTTGTTGGAGTGCAAAATTAATAAATTTTTTTCTTCTTCAGGTTTTCATGTGAGCATGTGCATCAAAGGCCTTAAAGTAATTAACCCTAAACATCATAAGAGGGATACAACTATACGCTCTGATAAACAACATAATTACACACTTGTTTTGAAACACTGGATGAGACTGAAATTTCCAATCAGAAATAAGCGGCAAAATGAGTGGAGAAAAAAAAAGAAAAAAGAACAGAACAGTGTAATTAATGTCTTTAATATTAGTTCCCCTTTCTACACAACTTAAAGAAGAAAAATGACTTGGGTAGAGATTAGAAGAGTTTATGGAGACATTTAATGCATTTCAAATGCAAAACTGATTGAAGTTTAGCTATGGTGGGAGATGAAACGTTATGGTAATAATAACGGACCTCTTTAAGAATATTTTATGGAAATCGCCTGCATTCATTAACAGTGAGGGCCGAACGATTGCGTGTAAGCAGTAAGCAGCGGATGAGCCGCTACGACTCTAAATATCTTAGCGTGATTTGAGGACGAGGCACGGGCTCATGAAAATGCTAAATCAAATTAAACACAATATTTAGAATCTACCCTTCTTGCTCTTCATTAAATCCAGTAGATTTGGGTTCTGGTGTTGCAACTTGCTTGTGTGCAGTCTAATGTGTCAGTCTGTCTCTTTTTTTCCTTTCATAATCAGGCACACACACACACACACACACACACACACACACACACACACACACACACACACACACACACACACACACACACATTCCCTTATGTATTATTGGCACAAACTCAGACAGAGCCCACCCACACTTCAGGGGTAATGCTACATCTCATCCATCAGTGTGAGGTAAAACAAGAATGCAACAGTAAGTGTGTATAATTACTCATTATTATGAAAGGTAAAGTTATAAATGACTGTTGTTCCAGAGAAATGTAATAAAGCACAACTGAAGATGAAGTGATAGCTGATAGTAAACTACAATAACCTCCCACTTCTTAACAAGCAAACTTCATCTCTCTCTTTACAAGCACACACACACACACACACACACACACACACACACACACACACACACACACACACACACACACACACACACACACACACACACACACACACACACACAGTCTGCCTGACTGCTGCTTTTGATTGATTTTAGTTTTAGGGAACTGGTCTTGTAAAAAAGAAAATACAGGAGTTGTGATCTCCGTCTCTACACATTCAGCTGCATACAGTTGTGCAGCATTGCTTTGATCTGTGTTTCCATTTGATGTGCTCATCCAATTCTAGGAACCCTTACACACTTCAGTGTGCAGATCACACCAGGCAACATGATGTCAATTCTATTCCATAAAGTATCTATGGTTTATATTCATCAACTCAATTAATAAAAACAACATAATGTATTACAACAGAAACAACCACCAGTGGGACCCTGTGCTCAGATAAACCCTGAAATAGAATTGTCAACAGAACTTTTTTCCCCGATTCAAGTCCTAGCACAGTGTAAGCAAACAGGTGCATCGTTTAATTTCTTCCACAGGACAGGGATTGTTGCCAATCTTCTCTTTTTTTGTTGTAGCAATGAGTTTAAACTCCACAGGGAGCTGGGTGGTAAACAATGTGTGAATAAAGCTTTTATTTTGTTGGATAGAATATTTTCATCTTTGTCTCTTTTCATGAAAAGCCTGCTGACAAATGAGACAATTTTGATGTGCATTACTGCACATCAGTCTTTTCTTGAGTCCTCCACTGCAGAGTTGGAGTGGACAACCATGTCTTGCAGAGACTAGCAGGGTCTATTATAACCATGTCTTGCAGAGACTAGCAAGGTCTAATATCATGTTTAAAAGCTTCCCCACTACTCCTTGAAGAATTTATGAGTAAAATCCATACAGCACAAACAAGTTCTTGACTCCACAGGAAATCTGTAGCAGACCAGGGCATGAATCAGGGGAATTACAAATAGGTTTGTTGAGGAATATGTTGAGTTTAACAGCTGTGTAGTCACTACGTACGTAGTAGTAGTCACACTGGAGAAACCTTCAGTTAATGTTGCAAATCATTTATTCCAGCTGTTATGCAATTTTTCCAAGATGTTCTCAGTGCTGTGACACTTCTGGGAAAACTGAATAAAGCTTTTAGTCTGGAGACACTACTAGAAAACCAAATCAGCGAGGGTTTTCAGCTCAGAGAGAGTATTGGAAATGTCAAAAACAAAACCAAATAATGGGAAATGTTGCCTCTTTTGTATTTATTCCAATAATTGCACTATCCAGCATTTCCTGTGCAACTCGAATTGACCACCTAATATCCACAGTATAATCACAGCAGATTGTTTAATCAAGCCTCTCTCACCACAACTGTGTGTTTCTTGTTTTGGCTGTAGACGAGCATATTCTTTATTTTTCAAATTAATACCTAAATGGCAGAGGTTATAGTTCTAAATAAATGATAAAAATCACAGTTTCAATACACTGTATTTATGCTTATAAACCAATGGATGGGCAAATCCTTGGCATGGCCTCAACAAGCCAATTCTACTTAGCTCTGCAGTGTTAAATAAACACTTGACGTACTACTTTATGTACCGAAATCACTCCCAACAACACTCCCTGTTTATCCCCATACAGTACAGTCTATTGCTTATTTACACCCAGCTGATTTAACCCACTCAGCACATGGCTGAGTTATGGCAGGGTGTAAAACAACATGGGTATTAACTCTGAATGGTAATTATGAAATGTTGCCACTCAGCAACTGCGCTCCAGTCACTGGCCAGGGTCATGTTAAAACATTTAATGACTGTTTTGTTTTTTTCTCTTATGCATATACACAATCTATTTGAATGCAATTCAGAGGATTATGAGGCAAAATTAACCTGACGCACTATGGTTTGTTACACAGAACCATCCAAGAAGCTGTCATTGGTAACGGTTTGCAAAAGGGCAAGCACTTTTAAAAGAATACCTGGCCGAATTTACCATCTGTCTATTGCTACTGTTTTGAACAAACAGTCGCGGCTGTCACACACACCTAAACCACGCCGTAGCTGTCAGTAGCTCGTAGGGACTAAAATTCACATTTTCAATTCTCCTCTCTTCAATTTGACCTTTCTTTTTTAAATTTCCCAACTTTATGGAATTGCAATGCTAAATTGCTCAATGATTGAGCCTGGTGGAAACTGTGCTTTGGACCTAAACTATCATAAGTATATTTTTTCTGAACATCTTTAATGCACTAAAAACAGACACACTGGTCTTATATTGTGTGTGGAAAGGACATATACAATAGTAATGTAAATTATTTCTAGTGTATAACATCCTTTAATGTTTGTTTCCAAGATGCATCTGAATAAAAGTATTATGAGTGACTTTTATCTATAGTAGTGTGCAGCCCTGTGCTTAGATAGCTTTGACATTAAATCAGAAGAAAGCTTTGCTTAACAATGTTGCAGTCAGACAGGCACAGTAATATTCATAAAAAGTCATGGCTTCAGTTAAATATTTTAATAATTTATGGAGTTGTTCTCTCTCACTTTCCTTACAGTTGCTTGAAACCTTATCATCCAGTGTCTTCATCATATCAAATGTTTATTAGGTTGAATATTGGATTATTGAACGTAACTCACAGCACAAATATTTTAGGTCACTAAAATGGAGACTCAAAACAATAATTATGTCTTAGAACTTCAATTAACACAGGCAGAGCCCTCTGTGAACTAGAAGTCGTTAGAGTAGATCATCTAAAATCTACATGTATATCTCTTTGCACCCTGAACTGCATTATTTGGACAAAAACTGATAAGTGACAGACATGTGCAACATTTGAAAGTGTTTGTGCGACTGCATTATAACTGACAGTGATGAACACAAAGCACTTAGCTCTACCAACACAGCAACTTCCTAAGCCCAGCTCCAACACATGATGTCAATTTCAGATCTTCACACATGTATAATGTTTACTCTTGCCATTTAGGTTGAATGTCAAAGCTGTTTCAGGCTGATACAAACCCTGCAGATGCTCCTATCACAGCTACTCCAGATGTACGTCTACTAGCTAAACCTCGACAAAAATGCTAAAATGGGCAACGCAGGCTAGATTAAAAGTGACAGAAATTAAGAAAATTTGCGTCATTGAAAGTGTCACACGTCACCCTAAACCAATACTTTAGGTGCCACAGCCTGGACTGTTGTATGTCACAGCTGAAACACTTGTTAACAGATTAATGTGGCAGATTAGTACAGCTACCCTGCACTTTAATCCAGTAATCCTGCATCAAAGGGTCATGAAGCACCTTTTATTTTCTGCTGTGAAAAGGAAGAGATGAAAAGAGAGGAGGAAAGAAGGAGGGGATTGGGAAGGATGGCCGTGTTGCCTGAAATGTGACATGCGAGGGAGTGCAGATAAAAACAGTCACGCATATAACACACACATAAATACTTTTAACGCAGTGCTCAAAAACCACACTTTCTAAGAACTTGGCAAGGAAAAAAAACTTCCTTTAAAGGTTGCCATCTCTCATCCTTCTCTGCTGAGCCTCTTTACACAAGCGCATGATTTCAGACACACAGTCTCTTTGTGTCCACATCTCTTGCCTCCCAACTCTGTTTTGAACCTTATTTCACTTTGACAGGAATTATAGATACATATGCTAACAGGGCTAATTCCCCAAGGCAGCATCACATTTTATGACACCAGAGGCAGAAGGTTGATCTGGCTTGTGCCTGTGCAAAGGCACGCATAAACACACAGACACACTCACATATGCAGCCATCTTCGTTCCTCTCACATTCAACTTGCAAATAATGCCAAGCATGTTTCAATTTTGAGCTTTGGAAATAATCTTTTCTGAAAAAATCCCGCAATTTAAAAGTTCCATGACTTCAAATTAAAGTCCCTTCAAGGAAAATAATAGGAAAGGACATAATGTAGACCCATTGTGTGGCATGAATTTAATTGGCTCCTTCTACATTAAAGGATGCAGCCTTGTACATAAAATGAGGCAAATAGCTTCTCAGAACATAAGGTTTTGTGTAAAGTGGATGTCTTTGAATGTTTTAATAGAAGCCTGGGCAGAATTACCTGGATTATTTGAAACTCATCTTCTCCAGATTTAGAGATTTGAAACAAAAGGCAAGATGAACCTGAGACATTATTAAGACTGTACAAGTGAGATACAAAAGTGCTCTGTCTGTGTTTGTATGTGAAGGAGCACAGGTGCAAGGCCTTAGGGTGTGTGTCTCCAAATTTTCGCTGTTGTAAAATCTGCTATTAACTGGTACTGCTTTTAGTTGTTTTGAACCATTTCTTTTTAACCATATTGCTGTTTTCCAGGCTGCTGAGAGTGTGTGGACTAAATAGCTTCCAAAAGAATCCACATAGCAACTACACCTGAAAATGTGTTCAGTATCAATAATCAGTAGACCCCCTTCTCCTTTTATTGTGCTTTCCCTCTCACTTTGGCTTTCCTCTCTCTCCTCTTGTCCATACATTTCTATCTGCCCCTCCTTCTTGAAGTGCAAGGCTCTTTTGTTGATTTTCGGAGCAGCAATTTGGCCCCAGCGAGGGGCAGAGGCAAGTAAAATTCTGCTTTGATGACTCTAAATGGGCAGATTATCCAAATGAAAGGCAATTATACAAACCCCACCCATGCCTCTAACCTTCAATATCTCTGCCTTTTTTCTCCAACACAATGCTCATGCTCCACCATCTCACGCTATTCATCATACTCCCTATTCGATTCCTACTGTACTATTTTTTCTCTCTTCACTTCTCTTCTCCTCATAATGTCCTTCTGCTTTCATCAATCTCAACCTTTTATTTCCTCTTCTTTAACCTTCTCTTTTGTCCTCTCTTCTCTTTACATCCTGTCTCCCCTAACATGCCAAAACACACGATTTCCTATTTCTAATATATTTGATTCTTCTTTCTTTTCCCATTCCTGCTGCTTCACATTTTACTTCTTCTCTTCTCTACTTTTTTCAAGAGAGCCATTAACTGAACTGGTCACAAAGGGCCTTTCAGAAAGAGAACACTGATGAGGACATCATATTTCTATTTTGAGGTTAGCAACAACTGCTGATTGGTCATAAACAACCTGAACACTGGCCAAATTAGACCAATAATTTACTCAATTTAAAAGGGCCATAAAGTATAACTATGCTGGGTGAAGCGTACGACAGGCAATGTGTCTTGTTGGTTAAGTCTTTTAAGCCGAATGTCTTTGTTATAGTGAGTTCAAATTCATTCTGTGACCTTTGCTGCATGAGTTGTCACACTGCCTCCCCCTTGTCTTTGCTGTCACTCACCACAGTGCTCACTCTAATGAAGCAGAAAAGTCAGAAGCTTTGCAATACACCAGACAGAAACTGCTGGAGTTCTCCTCAGTCTGGCTCCCTGCAGCTGATAGACAGTGAATAATGGGGACTGGCGTACCAACACACACACACACACACACACACACACACACACACACACACACACACACACAAAAACTAACTTCCCTGTCACAACAGTGTCGGCACAGAACAGAGGGAGAATCTCGAGTTACGGGGTCACTCTGTCTCATTTGTCTTTTTTCTTCCCTCTCTCTCTATTGTTTGGTTGTTTCAAAGCCGTTTAGTGTGTGCATCTCTTTTTCTCCCCCCCCCCTCCCTATCTCACAAATACATTGATAATGACATGACACCTTCATAATAATCTTTTGTTTTCATTCCAATGTTCCTGCACACCAGAGATCTGAAGTGTAGGTTTCATGCTGTGTTCTTTCCACAGCCTCTGCCAGGCAGCTAACCTTTTGGCTGCATTCCTTTTGGCACCAGATTGGGATGTGTTTACCTCATACCCAGCCGGGGCAGGGTTTCCCGAAGGGATGATACCTCCAAAAACACCTCTGTGCGGCTGTAAATCACTAAATAAAGTTGGTATGAACACTGTGTCCCTATTGAAAAGCTAAACTGGACAAACATGACCACAAGACTAAACGTAGTAGGTAATGGGTACACAAGTAATTTGTTGTTGGTAAGCCAATGGACAGCTATGATTTCAGTTCTTGTATGCTTTTGAGAAGGCAAATGCACAAATAACATTTCAGCATTGTTTTCCTTAGGGTGAGAGGAAAAAGACAAAAAGAGTAAAGAAACGTGTGGGAAACCTTAACCTGCTGTATCTTACAAAAGGTCTGTTCAGCACCATGGACAGAGACACAGAGACAGACTCAATGCCGTGCAGAGACTGCATTACATACTGTACACTACACCTACTAAGCCAGACAAATAAAGAGCATTTAAGAAAGCATTTAAGAAAGACTGAATAGGTCAAACAGTGAAGGGTGCATGAGAATGTAATATGGTCTCCAAGCCATTCAAACGATCTTTTCTAATGCCTGATCTTGTTTTCTGAGCTGCCTGTCTGTTAATTTAATCTTTGGCCAATGTCACCCAAGGGGACCAATAATGCTACATGGTATTCTCTGCCTGTAATACGACTTGCCACACAATCTGATGCACAGAGGATTTTAAGGGGGACATTACAGGTTTCAAATGCACACACACACACACACACACACACACACACACACACACACACACACACACACACACACACACACACACACACACACACACACACACACACACATTCCTCATCCCTTTTGATGCAAAATGCCAGCTCCCCTGAACCACAGACACAATTCTCCACGCTCCTTTGGGCTTCTGCTGTCAAGTCTCCTGCCAGAGGAGCAAACAGGCAACATCTATCATGAGCCACAAGATGACGTAATGGTGGTTCATACCGCAGTAGGAGTTATAATAAGGTCAGCAGCAGTCTGCAGACAATCTAAATCCCTTTTACTGTAAAATTCCCTGTCACAATGTTATATATAATGTATAAGAAAAACAGCTGTTAGGGTCACAGAGCAACAAAACATCTTATTGTTCAGATGAGGGCCACCTGCCAATAAGCACAAAAGCAAAAACTGGAGTTTCTGCAGGACATAATCTACTGATCATAAGCCCAGAAGATGGCGTAATGTGTTTCTCGTAATATAAGGTAATGTCATCATGCTAGACCTACTTTCAATACATCTTGCTATACAGTATTTCTTATTGCAGAGCAACAGTGCCACTATGTGGGCATTTAAGAATGCAGCAGGTTACATAAGCTTTCAAAGGCCATGCATTACATCATATATCTGTATATTGTATTATTCTTACTGTATATAAGCCTAGTTTGTGCACACGTTCATGGAAATTATTCATGGCAAAGACAATTCAGACAGTGATATTAAAAGGCCAGGCAGCACTTATAGCATGTGACATTCTTGTGAGAAGTGTCCTTAAGACAGACATTCATCATCTTGATTGCACAAGCACATGCAACCACACATGTAAGCATACACCCATGTGGTTATTTACTATATCATGGCTTTATAAGAAGAAACACACACTCTCTCCCACTTTAAATAGCACATGTGGACAAATATTAACATACAATTCACAAACTATTATATCCGTATGTGCGGTTAGTGCATTTTTAATATATAACATAGATATATTCATATACTAATATAAAAGACTTCTAAATCAATTGAATAATATAAGAATAGTACTGAACCAAAAAACCCACTTGTAGAAGCTACAATACTCCAAAGATACAGCCACATTGTATTTGCCAGTTTGTATTATCAGTTATGTAAACATATTGCACTCCTATCTAGGGATGGGCATGATTACTCGATGATCGATAATTGATTATTAAAAATTTCGTTGATCACGTTCATTTGTTATCGATTAAACTAATGCTGGTTGCGTTGCGTAGTGTGAGTCTTGAAGCAATGAAATACATTTCACAGTGTGGCAGCAATTAAACATTTTACCACCCGGGGGCAATATTTGACTCCATACTCAGTTACCTGGCTGCGAATTTCCATTTTGATTTCAAAAGTAATCATGAAGAGCACACGGCGCAGTGTGGCGTGGGACCATTTTGATTTTTTTTTTTTTGCCGTTTATAAGTACAACACGGCCACGACTCAAATGATGTAGCCTACAACTAAACAAAGTGCATCCGACCCTGGTTAATGTTGGTGGCGGCCACGGTGCATCCTGCTCTGTCTCAACCTAGGTAGCATAAACTCGGCATTAGCACAGAGGAGCTGCGATGCACAACGAGCAGAGAAAATTACCCAAGGGATCTGCAAGTTCATTGAGGTGGATATTGGAACTAGCATATCACATTTCGTCACAAAGTACCATCACCAGACTGGTAGAAACTCACTACGAAGAACGGAATAAGGTTCCCCGGGCTGGCCAAGTTAGCGCGGAGGTACCTGTGCATCCCAGCAACGCTGTTTTCGGCGGCTGGACTAACGGTCACCAGGTAGCGGTCGCGTCTGACCCCAGATCATGTCAACATTCTTAACTTTCTCAACAAAAATCAGTAGACTGGTGCTGAAGTTGTATGTGAGTTAGCCTACTTGTTATTTTTTATTAGGCTTTGTCCGTGCCTTGGATAGTTTTGAGTTACATTTTGACAAAACCTGTCAGATCTAAGTATTATTATGTTTTTGGTTAAGTTATTTAACATGATTGTTTTTATTTATTATTTTGGAACAAACGAGGGTCTCTGTTTAAGAATGCCGGCTCGCAGCTGCAGGTTCTGCTGCTTCAGAGCACCGCAGCGCATATATCTATAATCTATATCTATAACCTCCTTAAATAAATAATGAATTTTAATATAAAAACATTAATGATTAATCGAGAGTCGATCGTTAATTCTCCCGACGATCGACTGAGAAAATGTAATCGAATGCCCATCCCTACTCCTATCCATACTGTTCTATTTGTTTCTGCATTACCATTGTCAGAGTTGCCGAGAGCCATGCTTTGTCCACTCCTCCTCTTCCTGAGGGCCTTGAGTTTGGCCTGAGAGATCTCTCTGACGATAGAGGATATGTGCTCCTTGTTGCGGCCATTGTGGCCTGGAGGAGAGGCCTTGGAGTCTCCATCTCCGCTATCACTGCATCGAATTATAGATGTACCCTGGACAACAAACAACTCTATTTCAGTACAAAATGTACAAAATATATATATATATATACACACACGCATACATATTTATACAAATAAAACACACACACACACACACTCATATATTTTTATATATATATATATATATATATATATATATATATATATATATATATATATAAAAATTCACTGCTGCTGTTTGTCTAAAGTTCATGACCGGCAACCCAAGAGTTCGGTCAACAATCTTTAATAATGTGCCACGGGAGTAAAGGCAGATGTGTACATTGGACCGCAGGGATAGGACCTCTTCCTTCCCCACAAGGCCAAAGTGATAAACAGCAGCTGGTATTATGATTTTTTTTTTTTTTTTACAGCCGTCATCCAGAACAGCAGATGTGTAAGTGTGCAACATGGTACCCACAGCTGCAGTGGGTAGAAGGCAAAAACAATGCCAGAATTTGAAGTAGAGTGAGACTGCAGCTCTCCCTCTCTGTCGCAAGGAAAATACATACCCAGAACAGCCTACAGGAACGCTCTCTGTCTCTGATATTACCTGTGATTAACCAGGTCTCCTATCACGGCAAGATTATCTAAAGCCTGAAAACAGAGCCAAGAGGAAGTGCAGAAGTCTAGTCTTTTCTTAGACCACTTAAATTACAATATGATAAATGATTATTATGGAATTTTTGGCCAACTACGCCAAAAATCAAGTGCCTACCGCAGCTTTAAAGAGCTGGAAAAATGAGAACTGTGTTAACTAACTATTCAAACAACAACGCCAAATAATTGTTGAACAAGGCTGAGTTTTAACATTTGAACACTTATTGCTAAGCTAAATGTTTCATCCATCTACCCATTCCTCATTGAATTAACTCAAAGCAAAAAAAACATACAGAAAATCTAATACTTTCCTCTATTTGGTGTATGTTTGAGAATGCTGTGCTAATTATTTTTATGCATGTTGGGTTATGTAAGGAATGTATGGGACATCAGCTATGAAAATATTTGATTTCTTATTTCCAATTTCAAAATAAAACTAAATAATTAAAACAATGAATGTGAAAGGCACGTGAAATTCTTACATTTCCATTTTGCCTGGAGAATCTGTAGATAGGCGGTAGAGAGTAAGCTTTCATTCTGTAAACAAAACAGACACAAATAATTGTATTGAAAAGTTGGAGGTTTAAACACTGTGCTGTTTGATATTTGATTAATACGTAATATACATACCTTAATATAATATGGAAGACTTGTTAAATATAGCATGTTTAAGAAGCTGTAGCTTTGTGTATGTGCATGTGAAATGGTAGATATAGCACATTTTCTCTCTGATTTTGTTCATTTCTACAGTGTAAAAATTATTCAAACATTGCAATAGGAAAGGCAACACTTTTATTCACATGCAGCAAGGTATCCATCCTTAAAATAATATCTGGAGCTAAGCGATGCAGGTTTCAGATGATTGGAAAGCAGATATTATCCCCAGGGGAGTAATTAGTTGCCACACAGGAACACAGAAAAAAACACAAACTGAACGGTCTCCAAGAACCGTCCCTGGTAGCCATAGTACTACATTTTTACATTTACACAACTCTTCACAGAGGACAGAGGAATCTACGTACTGATGGATACTAAAAATGTGCATCATTGGCCAATGCTGTTAGTGTAAATGAATAACTTCAGGTACCTTGCTCAATAAAAAAAAATGTAAGTGAAGACATAAGCACAATTTGCATCTATGCTAGTTTTACGTAGGATCTACCTACATGCAACATTTCAAACAAATGTATCAGTTTGCGCAATGTCAAGGTTTTATCTGTATTGAGAAAATTCCAGAGCCATAAAGGCACAAGCTATTATGGTATTATTTTTGCACTGGTTGTGCTATACAGGGAAGGACAAAAAAGAATGCCTTTCTGAATTCTAATAGTTAGTGACAATGTATTATTGATGTTTCTGTAGCATATATAAGTTTTTTTGGGGTTGCTGAACCCTAAGCCCTACTGGTGTGTTTCATGTTTTGGATTTAATTTGTTAGTCCCCTCCCCAAGCTTATTGTCCTCCAGGTAATGAATTGCAGTCTCATACCACATGGGACCAGACAGACTTAGGGTTTTGTAAAAGCTGTCTCGGCACATCAAGCCCAACTAACCCCTGCTGCTGTGTAGTGAAAGCTGCAGCCAGTACACCAGTGTATCTATAGCAGTATTTCATACCAGCAGCGCAAGCCAGGGAGTGAAAGTGAGTTAAGTATTTGCAGATGTGGCTTACCCATTCACCCTCCTTGTCATTCTTGGTTTGGTGAAGAGAAGATCACTGTAGGGCAGCTTCTTAAACCTTTCTCTTCCCACAGCCACATACAGCTGACCACCCTCCAGCTGATTTCCATCAGTCACCTGGTGGCCTTCATAGGTGTAGAGACTAGAAAACAGACACAAAGTCAAAAGCCCCCATGGTTTCCATCATGTGTTTACCAGTTTGTCAAGATGCACTTGAGTTGCAGAGTATCCTCCAATAATCATGTGGTCATTTATTAAGACAGTCACATTAACAAGCACACACTGTGTTTATATACCACCAGAGCAAAGTCCATGTTAACAATGGCAACTTAAAGCAGTTTTTCTTCATTGATATGCATATGTCTACAACAGTGCAAACAAGTGCTAAAAAAATCTGTTCTTGAGTTATTTTGTTAACAAGTAAAGACAGTATATGTGAAGTGCAAGCATTTTAGTTTTTAGCTGTACCTTCGGACACCCCCCAGGACTTTCAAACCCATCTTCTCTGTGATCATCTCTAGTATTCTGTCAAACTGGCCGAGCATCCTCTGGTGGACCAACAGCCTCATTGCAGGGTCCAAGACATCGCCATTTGCTACCACACTAAGTAGAGAAAAAACACACGGTTAAAACAAACAATGACACAGCCTTGTTTCCCTCGTCGAGTATATCGCTCTGAGAAAATCAAAACAGCATGAAATGCTTCATGTCAAGCAGGGCAAATTGAACTTACAATATTGTGCACGGCTCCTTGATGGGTTTCAGGAATCGAGCTGACACAGTGATTCGATTCGGTGGCAGTGGTCTGGCCTGGAAAAGAGGGATACAAAGAGTAAAATATATGTCAAATATACAGCTGCTCAAAGATCATTAAAGATGATCTGGCACACAGATTGCCTACATCTGGTATAGGCAATGAAGCTAAAAGTACATAGAGAAATGCCTATCACCATATAAACACACATATAAGTATATTCTGGGTCCTGATAACAGGTAACCTAAGCATGCTTTGAAAGCTTGTTAGCAGATCAGTGTGTCCAGTTGGGATTTAAAGACAGCTCTTGTTTCCCAGTGGAGACTCAAAACAACAGACCTGTGCAAACTTTAGGGACTTTTGCTTTAGGGACCAATGCTTACACTGGGATCAATATTTATTTCTAGTTGGTAAGGACAACATTTAAGCTCCTAA
Organism: Perca flavescens; assembly: GCF_004354835.1. Taxonomy (NCBI): domain Eukaryota; kingdom Metazoa; phylum Chordata; class Actinopteri; order Perciformes; family Percidae; genus Perca; species Perca flavescens. The sequence continues at coordinate 25,215,387 of NC_041336.1, forward strand.
ATATAGCTGTCCATGTCAGGGCAGTCAACAGGGCTAAAACTGTAAATCCTCTAGAGCAGAGATCTTCAACAGGGGATCCGGGACCCCTAGGGGGGTCCTCAGAGTCACTGCAAGGGGGCCTCCAAATTATTGTTAATTTTTAAAACTTTCTTTAAAAACTATGCAACTTAATTTTATACAATATTAGTAGTAGGGGGTCCCTGCTCCGTCTCTCCTTCAGTTAAGGGGTCCTCTATTTAAAAAACGTTGAAGACCCCTGCTCTAGTGCCAGAACTGCTTGAAGAATCAGAGCCACCAATAGTGGCAACAGCTTGATGTAGCACCATGTGTTAATTGTAGACAATAATATGTTTATCTGTTTAAAAATCCATACACGTTTTTTCTCCGTTTGCTGTGAGAGATTTCAATACATGGTACAAAAAACACTTTGTGAAATAAAAAGCTTTTACCCCTGACGGAAAGGAGAAAGAGTTATTGTACACACTAAAATATTCTGTCTCTCATCTCTGTGACAGCAAAAGACTGAGCCCTCTCTGTAATCCTTTGAGGTTGTGGGGTTGCAAAGAGTGAGCACTGCAGGTCCTGTCCCATAACACCAGGTAACCCACTGTGACTCTAGGACTAAGATTTGGATCCTCTGAGAGAGAAACAAAGAGAGAGATAAGGAAGGAGGTATATTAAAAGTCTTCTGGGGGCCTGTGTGTGCACCCTGGCAACAGAGATGTGAAGTCCAGGAGTAGATTTCAAAAACTTACTTTATAAGAACAAAGTGTGAGACATATACAGAGGTATACCAGTAACAAAGGCATGAGGCCAGGGCACAGACACTAACTGCATAAAATACTATGGTGAGGTTCTTAAAACACAGAAGATGATTAATCACTAACAAAATGCATTTTTATTTACATAATTGCCAAAATAATCAATAATGCTTGATAGAAAAATGCAATGAACTAGTAGAAACCTCATAACCAATCCAAGCCTGGAACAAACAAGCAAGCAAGGCGAGGCATGGATCACTCGCTAGGGAGCCATTAAAAGCACTAGATTTGGCGCATGATCTTTGATTGCTCTTTTTAGTACCTATGTACACACGTTTGGCAAAAAGCATCATGTTTTACTGTTAGTGCTAAGCAGGGATGTTACAATGCTGCTTATACACTTTACTAAATCACACACTCACTCGATTCCATCTAGAGAGTGCAGATGCTAGATGCAGCTAAAATAATAAGTGCTAATTTATGAAGGATTTTGTGTATAATAAGGTACTACATCACCTATTCTCATTTCACCTAAACACTAAATTAATCTACCAGCATCAGTGTTTACTGTAACCTGTAAGTGACTTGAAGTGTAGTCAACTGGAGTACATTTTCAGGATAAAAGCTGACATTTGGCACGTTCATCTTTTTGTAAGATTAATGTATTTTGTACATTGTCCCTGACAAATAAACTAATACAATTAAAAAAAAAAAAGTATTCTCACATTTACATTTCTAATTAATGGCATGAAATAATATTAATTAATTTATGAGTTAAAAATACATACCGCTGTTAAAAATCAGGGTGCTGAGTCTAACTTCACTTTATGTTTTGTCTGTAGTTCTGTAGCTCATCAAATCTCTTCGCTTAGGGAAACAACATACTTCGATCTAGCAAGCCACACGCTAAAAATGCTAAGTTTTGAATAAAATATGGATCATGCAATAGGGCAGGCAGTTACTCTCTAACTGGGATGTTTTGGAGTGATGGCTGTGGAGGAAAGTCACACGGCGTTACACTGATAAGAGCAAATTACATTTAACCATGTATCCAGCTAATTTAAATAGCTCACAATACTGTATTGTGTGCACAGTTAACTTAATTTAATATTCTATGTGGCGTTTTCTTTTCCGGGGTGCAAATGTTCCACTAAAAACAAGACCATTCCCAAGACCATTTTGCAGAGCCACAGTCACTAAACCGGAGCTTAGCGCCGGCCAAGACAATTGTTATTGGTTTAAACTAAGAAATGCGAACGTCCCAGAGCAATTTTTATTACCCTTATTATCCCACAATGTATCTGGGGTGTAGCCAGACCTTACTCCACAGCGCAGTGGAGATAGGGCTGGCAATGCGAGACTACTTGAAGTGGGTCCTCTCAATTGTACGTAATCAAACATAGTGCAATAAAGAAGCACATTTCAAGGTAAATGGAAATTTAAGAACAATAGAAAATCGAGTAGAAGCAAAAAAAATAAGCATTTCTTTATAGCAGGGACTAGTGTCAGAAGCTGGGTTAATAATATGCCACATACAGAATAGTATATCTGAAGCAGTAACCTTCCTATAATTAGCCCTTCCCATAATGCTCCAAAATCAATAAGGACAAGAAACAAACTTGCCAACCATCCAGCCGGCTAAGAGTTCTCATCATTAATTGACACAATCGGGCAGGTTAAGTGGGGGAGTGAAGGGGAAGCAGGGTCCTTGTAAACTAAATTGGCTCTTCTTATGCTCGCCACGTAATCACAGCAGCAACAACAAGCCCTTGAGGTTACCTGTGATGAATGAGCTTACAGCGGGTGATAAGACAAAATCAAGACCACAGAGAGCAGTTGCTGATTCACTTTGTATGATTAACATGTTACCGTGAAGAACAGCAGGGCACACACAGCCAATGCTGTCTGTGGCCAGAGACAAAGTCAAAGATAGAAATGGGCTGCACACTTGTAGTACAGAGTACCCTGACAAATCAGCATGTCAAACTGTTGCACACATGTATATGTTGCCATGTTGTCATCATAACAACATGAATGGGGTTAATATGGTTTGGTAATGGGTGCTAGTACACACATCTGTGCCTTCCCTAGAATACTGTAAATGCTATTATGAAAAACATAACTCATTTGGAAAGATGACCTGAAGTTGACTTTTAAAACAGAAACAATACACCCTTGAACTAGCTGCTATTTTGCCTGTGACTTCATAGCTGGTGATTAAAGATGCATTGAAAAGGAGGGATGATTATGATCCATAAATCAATAATGCATGGCCACTGAGACCACAACAAAGTGATTCTTCACAGTAAACAATAGAGAGAAATGCTAAACATAACACCTTGTTTAAATGATCTTTCTAAAAACCTTCACACTGTGGGTGGGGGCAGGAGGGCAGAGGTGAATCCTCATGTATCTTGCATTTAGTCGCAGTTTCAAATGTTGTAAAGTTGGATTGAGTGAGAAGGCTGTAACTGAAACCCTCACCGTTGATGGGTTTCATTAATCTCTAGAAGGTATTACTTAAACATTTCACTAGGAAACACAGTTCCTACATTGCAATTCATATTTGATCTGGATTCTGGATGAATTCATTTTCATAAAGCTGGGGTCAAGACTTAAAGCTAATCCACACATGTAAACACACCGCTATTCCCTACAGCTATTGCACTACTTTCCTTACGACATTTTACTGCATTCAACATGAACTTGCCTTTCTAGACTGACTAAACACACAAATGACTTTCTACCTAAATGAAAGAAGGCATTTTTACTTTAGCAGAACTTTGGCTTTACCTGCATCGGAAGAGTCTGCATCATCCTCTTCCTTCTCGAGCCTATCTGTAGGTAACTACAGACAAAACATAAAGTGAAGTTAAACTCAGCACCCTGATTTTTAACAGCGGTATGTATTTTTAACTCATAAATTAATTAATATTATTTCATGCAATTAATTAGAAATGTAAATATGAGAATACTTTTCCTTGCTGCTATCTGTGCTACTAAAACATGGTTTAACATAATATAACTCTTATTTTATTAATAGTCAGTGTGTAGCCCCACATTATGCATACTAAATAAAAAACATTATTAAAAAGGTTAGTTGGAGAATTATTTGTGAATCTCTTGAATTAAATCAGATTTTCCCCACAATTACTCTGGGTATTAAAGCAACAACTGAATGGTATGCAGTGAAAGGACAACAGGATTATGACTATGGAAGCGCATATGTTCTACTAGTTATGCAGCGGATAACATACACAGTACCCACACCTTTACCTGGCATTAAAAAAAACTATGTCAAGGAGCATGGTGACAGTACACAAAAGTCATGGCCCCAAATACCTTCGCACTTAACTTCGTCAACCCCTACATTCTATGACTAACTCACTGCACAAATCTCATTATCTGCAGTATAAGTCCACTTATTTTTAGGTCAGAGCAGAGCACACTTCTCTGCAGTGCTGACTTCTTCTGTTTTCGTGCTGTGACTTAGCATTGTGCAAAACTGTTGAGTCACATAAACTTTAAGACCATAACTGAGTCAACAGCTCTGATGCTCAGTGACATATTGATTTTTACATTGACCACATTGTCACTGACTGTGGAATTCAGTTAGTGTGTGCCGTGTTTGACAACTAGGCCTAATATTTGAATTAGGATACTTACTATTAGCAGTAATTACAACTGACCAGCATGCCATCCTGCAGGCAATACGCCTACTGCAGTAGATGGGTTAAACCTGGTCAGCCACAGTATGAATGTAAAACTGTAACCGTACTGATATTCTTCAGGCTAATTTACTGTGAAAAAAAACAACAATTTGAAAGTAGTAATTTGTCAAACGTAAGTCAAGTCTTACTCCATTCTTTTGAATCTCTCCCTCCCAGCAGCGACGTACTGCTCCCCGCTCTGCAGGCTCTCCAAGCAGTCCACCTTGTGGCCTCCTCTCGGTGTGTAGATGTTTCTCACCGCTCCAAATGGGGCTTTTATCCCGCCGGTCACCTCTCTCAGCAAAGTCTCAAAGTTGGACACCCTCTTTTGGTTTATTACAATCCGGCGAGCGTCGTAGTAAGGGTCGCCGTTTCGGTACATGAAAATGTTCTTCACCACCGGCTGTGACAGAAAGTTTGGCTTCTCAGAGCCCATGGTTGTGCGTGAAAGCAAGCAAGCTGGCACGCGACAGAGAGAGAGAGAGAGAGAGAGATCTTTGTTATAAACTTACAGCAGCTTGACCCCAATTGCGAGATAAAGGCTTATAGGCCATTATAATAACATTAGAGCTGGTCCATCCTGGCCAAATGTTTAGGGTTGAGTGGGGATAAACGAAGTGGACAGTTTGGACACAGAAGCGTTCAGGGCGAAAGGCGACGAGCTCCCGGGTTAAAGATGAGGTTACTGAATAAAACATATGAGCGCATGCATCAATTCTGTTGATATTCCCCGGCGTTATGTCAACGCTCCATACATTTAGCAGAATCTCAATCCGTTACAGAGGGAACGGCGCAGAGTTCGCTTCGCGTGCACCGCTACGCAACAAGTGATGGTTTGGCCAAACGAGTCTCTGTAGTTTCCCCAGGATGTATGCTGGGAGCTGCATCGTGGGAGCTCATCTGTTGGGACGTATCCATGGGAACGCGCCGCTGTTTTCTCACCGCTTACCAGGGACTTCTCACAGCCGTAATGAACAGGGAGTCAATCATTAATTAAGTGATAAGTGACAACAGGCTTATTTAATAAAATGCGCACTGTCAGTGTAGGACACAAAGACGCATGAAGAGCGCTGTGAGCAGAGGAAAAAAAAAAAAGTAGAAACAATTGTTAGACTTAGACGATGCAATGCAAAACCCTCCAACAGCCATGTGAGAAAGTTAATAGGGTATCAAGAGAATTGGAAACCCAGCGGTGACATCTCGAGAGTGGGACAAAAAACATGTTTGTTCTGTGTAATTGTGTTGCGTAATAACAGGGATATACTCTATGTCCTTATTGTCAAGTGGTACGTTTCCTGTTGCAAACATAAAAAGACAGATTAATTCATAATATAGGCCTACATGTCTGGATTATATATATATATATATATATATATATTTTTTTTTTTTTTTTTTTTTTTTTAATGTAATGTCTTTAGTGTAAATGCATGTAAACATTTCCCCACTATATGAAGCCATGCATTGTTATAGCCTACATTATGTATTGATAGGCCTACCATAGTTGCGGCAAAGCTAGCCTATAGTTTAATTTTAAGTTTGGTCAGCTGCTGTATGGTACCAGAGGGATAATCATGACCAAAACCTATTCTTACTTCTTTTCCTCCTCCTTCACCGATTCAGTAAGTTTATATGCACACCAATATTCCACTATACCGAATATGACAATATTCCGAATTTGTCCAAGAGAAAACTCAGATTGAACAGATAGTCTAGCTAGCTGTCTCAATTTACTCTGCAGAGATCTGAGGAGAAGTTAACCATAGTCCTCATAAATCCACCAGAGTTTAAAATTCCAACACAAAGAAAGCGGAAGGGAACAAACATGCATCCGGCGGAATTCCCTGCGGCACCTGAGCGATCCCAGAAGTGGAACGTCAAGGATATAGACTAGTGTCGTCATGACCCCTTTTCATCATCAGCAGCAATCACCGGTACAATTACCGCTCTATTGAGACGTGTTGGGTGTCAACAATAAACTCAGTCAGGGCCAAAAGTCCCAAAAGAACTTTAGTATGATACATGTTGTGATATCATATGTAATGTAGGCCTATAGAATGTACAATAATGATGTTGGTTGTTGTAACCTACAGCAATATAGCCGCCTGCATTGCACAGCTGCACCTCAAATTTTCACTTGAGGCCACATGATGGTGCTGTATCATATAGTGTGCTAGTATTCAAAAATTGTGAGCAGAGGAGTAGCTGCAAACATAATTTCTTGAAGAACATAGGCTACTGAAATGTGATTGTATGCTCAAATATTAGAATATATAGGCTACAACAGCAAACTGGCACAGAGCTTATAATCTAATGTAGAAGTTGCAGTCATGCTTTTAGGAGCTACTTCAAAGACACTTATCTAAAATATGTTAGAGAAAAGGCCATGTATTACAGGATTTACAATGGAGTATATTAACATAAGGGTAGGCCTATATTTATTTATTTTTGTCTTTTTGTAGTGATGAATTTACCTGATGAAGGTCTGGTACCGAAACGTTGTATTTTTCTAAATAAATTATTGCTGGCGTAATGGTCAGTGTGCGGGATTTTCTCTCAACAAGTAGAGAGTGATAGAAAACATGGGGAGGTAGAGGAGGTCGACATGTGTCATCCTGATGATAAAACTTATGTAGGTATAAGATTGATTAGTTATGTTATATACATGCACTGTTATTAAGGAATTATAATTGTGTCTTGAAAAACTAAAGAAAGGCTTTAAGATGGCTTTAATTGTGTACATGCTGTTGTGTTTTCTGTTGGATTATTGGATATTATTTTAGTGCTTAGTATTTCACTGAATGTAGTTTTTGATACATGTTTTGTATAGGGCTTTTGAACATCTACTAGTCAAAGAGATATAAAGGACGCATGTTAGAATTTGTTTACAGTTCATCAATTGATTGAAATTTGATTATTATCCAGTAGCTTGCCAAACATTGTCTAGTCACGGCTCCTTTGGCAAAGATATGTTCTCTTTTTGGACTAAGGCATCTGGGCTTGTGCATGAACGTGTTGACTGTTGTGATATGTGACGATGACTGTAAACATATTCTAAAGGAGGGATATGTAGTACAGGTGTTTTGTCAGTAGAGGGCCCTGTACGACAAAAAAAAGCCCCCACAGACAGACAGACAGACAGACAGACAGACAGACACACACACAGACACACACACACACACACACACACACACACACACACACACACACACACACACACACACACACACACACACACTTTGGAGCACTCTTGCTCTCCGGTCTCTTTCTCCAAATGGCATGTTTCTCTAGGTTTATAGGACCTATTGAGAAAATAAGTTTCAAGAGCAGACGTCATTAAGTGCCTTACAATAAAAGACAAAAAACAAAAAGTAAGAGAGCAAGATACTTGAAATGTAGACACAATGCAACATAAAAAGTATATTTAAATGAGAAACTAAATAAAAGCAAGTACAAAACAAGTGGGTCTTGAGCAGCTTTTTATAGGTGTCCTCAGTGTCCACATCCCTGTTTCATATTAGGACAAAGCCAATATCATATAGTGCAGTGCACCTCTAAATAAGAAAATCCCATTCCCTTCCACATTTTCTTGTGTATATCCTTTCAGTTTCAACGTCGGTAGCGAGACATGCAATTATACATAATTACTGTTGTTTATTGGATGTGATAATGGCACCTTTTAAACCCAATCCTTGCATGGCCAAAATTGGTTTGAAATTGTCCTAGCTTGACAACATTTAGAAAATGACACAGCTAACATCTGTCAGAGGCCTTTACCAGTGTCAACAAATGGAGGAAAGGTGGAATCAAAAAAACACTCACATTTAGATTAATTGAGGACCCCTTTTCCATGTCTTTAAAATGTAAGAAGAGAATGACAGATAGTTAATGAAATGGGTTACATCAACAGGTTTACTGTAACACATTGTCAATGGAGTTAGAGTAAGTTGGATTCAATCAGTTATACAGTCACAAGACTATGTGTCCTCTTTGAGTGTATCCTAATGCTAATGTGCCATTTTTAGCTTATCTGATCTGTTCTATGAAAGTTGTAGGGTGCCAACATTAGAGACTCACTGAGTGGGTAATTATTGTGGATTACAGAGAACAATTACAAAGTAAATATTTACATTTAAAAACCCTGTCATTAAGAAGGACACAATTAACAATTAAATACAAATATATCTATTTTGCAGTTATAATTCCCTTTCCAGCGGTAGTCTGTTTGAGGATACTCTAAGCACATCAAGTGAACGTGGTCACACAGGGACAAAGGGTGCACAGGGATTTTGTTCTCGCTCAGGGATGAAATAGGGTGAAATGACAAAGATGACACATTGTATCAACAATGTTTTTATTTCTGTCTGTTCCTCTGTGTCTGATAAAAAAAAAAACTATAATAAGTTACTACTGAGCAAGACTATAATTATACACTTTCTTCACGCACAACAGGAGGCTAGACTGTCCAGCCCTAAATACAGTAAATATGAACTTTTGCAAAAGGTTGATAGCGTATAAAGCTTACAACAATAAAACTGACAGGCCACACGCTGATTAGAACAGAAGTCAATATATCTGAAATCTTTTTAGACAGTAATCATCCCCAAATGCTGTGTGCTGGATTTTGTGCACTCAGTGTCTACAGACTGTTGCGAGACAGTGTGTTTTGACTCTTTTGTTACTGTTATGAACACTGATGATTGAGGGTCATGCTAACCAATCTTGAAAAAGCTTACAATTAAAGGTACTCCTCACTACATTATGGCTGTTCTTACATTTTCCTATTTGTGCTTTCTCTGCAAGACATGCATGTAGATCTGTTTGGAGGCTACACAACCAATGTCTCATTTTGGGATATTGAACACAATATTATGATAGGCCAGTAATCTTTATTTATTTTGTGCAAGGCAAGCGGTAAAGAGCGTTAAAGACATTGAGTATAATATTACAGGGAAATGTGTTGTAGGATGCATTTTACAACTCTGATGATTGTTAATCGTGTGAGTACAGCGGTAGAACTGATGATTGTTAATTGTGTGAGTACAGCGGTAGAACTCTGATGATTGTTAATCGTGTGAGTACAGCGGTAGAACAAGGTAATATGCCATTAAATTTCATAATAATTGGGGAATGCTGTATCAATTGTAGTCTCGCATTGCTAGACCTACCTCCACAGTGTGCAAAGGACGGTCTGGCTAGTCCACACAACATTCCGGGATGGGAGAAACACGTGCTCTGGTTTATTGGCATTTCTTTAAACCAATCACAATGGTCTTGGGTGGCACTAAGCGCCTGACGGAGCAATGGTCCTCTGCGAAATAGCCTCAGGAACGAACTTGTGTGGGTGGAACATGTGTGCGTTCAGAAGTTGTTTTAGTCGTGCAACAGAAAACTCAGATTCGACAGATAGTCTACAGTAGTTAACCATAGTTCTCATAAAATCGACCAGAGTTTAGAATGCCAACACAAAGAACGTGGAAGGTAAGGGACAGCCGTCCGGAAATTAGGGACATCCGGCGGAATATTCGGCAGGACCTGAACAATCCTGGAAACAAAACTTTGTCGATATAGACCATATCAATTGTGATCATCATCCATGCATCCATACTTCTTCAACTGCTTATCCTGGGTCGGGTGCTCGATGATGTTTTAAGCCCCCCAACGTCTCCTTCCAGG